>NW_004797699.1:546473-549055 GCF_000002075.1 Aplysia californica
TTTCCCCCCCCCCCCCGCGTTGGATTAAACTGTGTATGCAGAATTTTAAAAATAATTATCGCCGCTAAAAATGTATTTCATTTTCGAAATCAACAGGACCCGTTTGTTACAATTACTGCACTTTAACACAGTAGTTGTTACTTAAGTTTTTAATTCTCCACCTTCAAATTGGTGGTGTAGAGATAGTCTCTCTAAAATGTCAATTCAGCTTGTGTTGTTCAATATTTCTTCCTGTTTGTATGCAGATCAAAGCAAATTGTTCTGTAAAATTTCAACAATGAATGTTCTTTCGTTAAAAACAATTAAAAAGTAAAATACAATTCACACAATCAATCAATCAATCATTCATTTACTCTTTTTGAGTGTCAGTGATAACTTCCATCATGCTGGGCACAGTCGAGGCGGGGTAGGCCTGTGACAAACTGGGCATGTGACAAACTGGCATCCCCTGTACACTGTACAGAATGACGACTTGGTTGACAGCAGTGACCTAAAAATCTTATCTTTTTAGGTCAGTGGTTGACAATGTTATTCTCTTTATCGAAATGCCTACAGATCCCATGAATGTACGTGAACGATGGATTCCAGAGACTACAATAACAAGAAATTGTATAGTTTTGCGAACAATTTAATCAGTTGCAACCAAAGACGTTCGTGATTTACACCTTTTCCCGATCAAATATCAATTAATGCAGCATTGAAAGCTCAAATATCAAAATTGTCAAATTTATTCAACCCAGAGAGTTCAAATTCAACACAATGAAAAACGTAGGCAAATGTCAGCGCTCATGTAATCACAGGAGAGCTCAAATGTTAACGTTAGGGATATCAAATTTGTCATTGTCAGTTCAAATGCAGTATAGGAAAGTTCAAATTCAACAATACGAAATACTACGAAGCTATGATGTAACCAGAGACGTAGAAGGGTTAACCACATAGATTTACATAATATGTTTAACCATCGTCTCTGAGTCAGGGGAAGCTACACCGGCCTGTCTCTTAGCAACGTTCGTTGTTTACTGTTCACTGTTTACGTCTCTCGCATTCAATACTCATCGTCTGCTATCTAGATCTAGATCAGGATCAAAGAGGTCATAGTACATGTACTAGAGAACGCAGCTGTGATGTCACCTACGTAAACTCTCAATGGCTGCGTGGGCCCACTCAGCTCGCTTTGTCGCCTTTTTAAATAGAGGATTAGAAACGGTATTAGAAACTGCGTTGTCACACTGCGTGTCCTTCGCAACGCCTAGGTCTTCATAGAGTTTGAAGCCCCGTCCAGTCTTACTTTAAGTTTTCTTTTTGTTTGCTGTTGTTGTTTAATCATTTACCATACATGCATACACAATACCGCACCTTAGGACCGATTGTGGGAAACTTAAATGCATTTAACTGTGGGCTACAAATGAACAGAGAGATATAATATGAGGTGTTGTTTGTTTTTCCCCTGTAGGGTGGGGAAGGTGCGGAGGAAGACAAAGTGAGTAATTGAGTTTGTTAAGAAAAAAGACGATTTCGAAATGGGTTGCTTTTATGTCATGTTGTCTACACGTCTCTTCTTCTACTGATGCAAAGTCTAAATCTTCATAGAGTATAAAGGGGGTTAAGACAGGGTTAATTGGTCGCTTTTAAGCACAAGGGGGCTATCCCGGAAAATGCTGTTTTGAGAAAATCGAAGATAAAGCTTTTGGACCCATGTTCAGTTTATTTAAAAGACAAGGAGAGTTTTCTCTATAACCAAACAAATATACAGTGTGCTCTCATGGCCCAGAGGTTAAGGTGTTGGCCTCTCATTCAAAGGTCCCGTGTTTGAATCCGGGTAACGACCGAAACTTTTTCTTCTCTGAAATTGTCTCCTTTCACCTTCTTTCCTGCTCTCTAGCAATGTTATGTCGTCTGCTTTCGTCTCCTCTTTCTGCCCCCACCCCCTCCCCTCCTTTGCCACCTCCCCTGGGCTCCTGACTCTTTCTGCAGTCATTCTACTGCTACTCTTTGGCTCCTTCTTACTGCTGTCTTTCAGCCACACCCCTGATCTTCTGGTAGGAGAGACCTACACCTAGCCTTCTCGGACAAGGGCGAAAAATCTCGGAGGGCCCGTGTGCAAGTTGCGCACGTTAAAGATCCCTTGCTGGTCTAAAATTGATAAGAGTAGGTTTCGGCCGCCACCCGGGCAAAGTTCAAAATTTCCTTCCAACTGAAAATGTTTGGTGCGTGCCGCGCTAGAAGCTTCAGCTGCAACTCTAGCTCACCTTCAAGGCTGACTGGATGGAAAAGAACCACTGTCGATGTTGTTGAGTTGAGAGAATATAAGGTAGCCAACCAGGCGTAGCTACCCGCCAAAACGACAGGCGTTATATTCTGTCTCATTTGCGGAATCGATGTGAAACAGCAACAGCAGGGGTTCATGGTAGATGGGGTGTTCTGTAGCCAAACACCATTGCCAATCAAAGCCAATTTTAGAAAATACTGTGGACTTTTAAAATAAACCGGCTATTTATCTAAGTGTTGCAATAAAAAAATGTGCGCACAGGTTCCATACAATGCGAGAGAGAGAGAGAGAGAGAGAGAGAGAGAGAGAGAGA
>NW_004797699.1:549435-550608 GCF_000002075.1 Aplysia californica
GGTGCTCAAGACCATGTCAAACAACCTATTGTGTTTGAAATAATATGTGTGTTGAATTGACAAATGTTGAATTTGAACTGACAATGTTGAATGATATTTGAGCTTCCTAGTGTCACATTTGCTCTCACTATTTTGATGTTTGAAGTTTCTATGTTGAATTTCATTTGACTATGTTAAATACATTTTGCTATGCTTCTTTTGAACACTCTATTTTGATATTTGATCGGGAAAAGGTGTAGGCCTACGGTACAAATAATAATAATAATAATAATAATAGGCTAATAATGATAATAATAATAATAACAACAGTGTGAGCAAACGTATTTCGCAAAGCCAGTCTTTTTTTTTGTTTTGCAAATGACTCTTATTTTTGAACTTGGAAATCGAGACGAAATGTTCGTTTCTTCAGAAGAAGAATAGGAATAGCACAGTTTGTTAGTTTCGCTCTTAATGTTTTTCACACAAGTAGGGTAACTCTGATTGCAAAGTCCGCACTTTTTCGAAGAGAGGGCGCCACCGAATTTGAGGACACTTCTTCAATTGGCTCAAAGAGAGCAGTGAACTATCTTGTTCAAACTTGTTGTGTACGATCTTTGATGTAACCAAATGTAACATATCTGGTCCATCTGTATTCGATACTGTAGGCGATTATACTAAGATAAAATGTAACAAAGAAATATAGTAGAATACATGTACTACTAGTCGCTGTTCCCCGGTCGCTGTTCCCCGGTAAAATGACGTCAGTAGTCGCTGTTTCCCCGGCGCAGCACGTCACATCGCATCACATCTCCACTATTACTTATCACATCACCCCTCCCCCCTCCCTCACCTCACCTCACCCCACACCACATCATCACTCCTCCACATTTCACTCCTCATCTCCATGTCACACCACATCACCTCATTTCCATACACGTATTAATTACTCTCTCCTTCACCAATCTCATCACCTCATCTCCACATTACCCTCTCCATCTCTCATCACATCACTTCACTCCATGTCAGGGGGCTCTCGTAGCCTAGAGGTTAAGGTGTTGGACTCTCATTCAAAGGTCCCGGGTTAGAATCCGGGTAGCGACCGAAAAAATGTCTTCTCTAAAACTGTCTCCTTTAATAAACCTCCTTTCCTGCTCTCAAGCAATATTCTGTCGTCTGCTTCCGTCTCCTCGTTCT
>NW_004797699.1:551522-555883 GCF_000002075.1 Aplysia californica
AGGAGGAGGAGGAGGAGGAGGAGGAGGATGACGAGAAGGAGCGGGTGAAAGAAGAAGAATAGGAAGAGGAGGAAGAAGAGGAGGAAGAGAAGAGGAGGAACGAAGATGAAGAGGAGGAGGAAGAGGAAGAGGAGGAGGAAGGCGAAAGTAAGAACATAATACTGATTCGTTGGAAGAGGAAGAGGAGGAGGAAGGCAAGAGTAAGAAAATAATACTGATTCGTTTACTTATTTATTCACGTGTTTCGCGTATCATTGCACAGATTTGAGGACCCAGAGACCGAGTCCTGTATGAAGCTAGTGGCGGAACAGGCCTGCCTTCTCGAGGGGATGATCGCCCTGGACTTTCTCCCCTTCCTCAGATACTTGCCGGGGGACCTTTTTGGGTATGCGCCATTTTGTGTGCTATTTATCTTTGAAAAAAAAAAGAAAGAAAGAACGATAGTTATATGTTTCAGAAACAAAGCGCTGATAGAAAAAAGTAAGGTTTTTTTTGTTAAAGAAGAAAAGTAGGCTAATACCTTTTGCGTATCCAGCCTCTAGAGAAAACATTGGATACAACGGCACGCATAAATGATTTATGTATTCCGTCAGCAGCGCAAAATAAACAGTATTACGATGGATATATTATTTCAAAGCGCCACAATGCAACCCCCTGAGGTGAAGTTAAAAAAAATTTTTATTTTTATTTTAAAGTGGCCCGTGAAGAACCCACTTCAGCCTCAATGACAAACCACGATGACCAACTAATGGCAATGCTTGACAAAAAGCACTAACTCTGAGCTCACTAACCACTGAACTGACAATAAATCTGTGATAAAGGCATCGGTTCATGTCAGATCAGACATGGACTCTAGACTTTAACTATAGATATAGAGAGAGATGCCCGGTCCAATTAAGCGCTGCCGATTTTACCAAAGGGATGTAATCATGAAATAAGTCCCAACTTCTTAGGTAACAGCTAGGGACCGGAGTATTTTCTCCTGACTTTGGAAAACTAACTTGCAAATAAAAACATTTTCAATAAATGAATAAATAAATAAACAATAATAAATAAACAAACAAAAAGATAAATAAAGAAACTGAAATAACCATGTTCTTTTTCCTCTTACTTGTGTTGAATTCGCCCTTGATTTAATAGTTATTGTCCTCGTCTCGTCGTCTTTATGGACGTATTTGTGCTGTTGTAGCAGTAGTTGTTGTTATCGTTCAAGTTTTCATGGTTGTTATTAATGTCGTTGTTGTGTTGTAGTAGTTGTAATAATAGTTGTTGACGTCGTCGTCTTTTTCATTGTATATGTGTTGAAGTAGGATAGTTGTTGTTGTCGTAGTTGTCGTCGTTTTTATTGATGTCTTTGTTGTGTCGTAGTAGTAATGGTTGTTGTTAGTGTTGTTATTGTTATTTATTTCGTAGTAGCGATTGTTGTTGTTGTGTTGTAGAGTAGTAATAGTTTGTTGTTGTTGTTGTTGTTGTTGACGTTGTTATTGCAGTAGTAGTAGTAGTAGTAGTAGTAGTAGTAGTAGTAGTAGTAGTAGTAGTAGTAGTAGTAGTAGTAGTAGTAGTAGTAGTAGTTGCAGTAGTTTTAGTAGTAGTAGTAGTAGTAGTAGTAGTAGTAGTAGTAGTAGTAGTAGTAGCAGCAGTAGCAGCAGTAGCAGTAGATCTAGCAGTAGTAGCAGCAGCAATAGCAGTAGATCTAGTAGAGCAGTAGTAGCAGCAGCAGTAGCAGTATTTGTAGTAGCATAATTGTACAACCCATGGTCTTTTTATATATATATATATATATTTCTACCGTAGGCTAAAGAAAACCCTGGAGGTCCGCGAGTACGTGGACAGCCATCTGATCCGTCGACAGGTGGCGTCCCGCAGAGAGCAGAGCTGCACGGAGGAGCCAGAGGACTTCATCACGTACTTCCTCAAAAACCAAGACATGCAAAACGGGAAAAACCCTGAGCTCAATGGTGGGTGACAACAACAACAACAACAACAACAGCAGCAGCAGCACAACAATAACAACAACAACAACAACAACAACAACAACAACAGCAGCAGCAGCAGCAGCAACAACAACAACAACTATAACAATAATAATAATAACAACAATAATCATCATCATGGATTGCACTTATATATAGCGGTCTATCCCATGGTCTATCCCAACCGTGGGTTGTATAATTATGCTACAACAACAATAATAACAAAAATTATAATCATCATCATCATGGATTGTATTATAATATAGCGGTCTATCTATTCCATACAGGCATAAGCTCTGAACGCTTTACATTCATGACATGATTACTGACAGTCAAGTTTAAAATGCACAAGTAAAGACATTTAAGAAATCCAGCTCAACCACGTAAAGAAGAACTTTCTCTGCCATACATTAATTAAAGGATAGCTCTGGAAACAAGACACAACAGTTATGATTGCAATTGTAGACGTTTTTAAAATCGCCCCCCTCCCCCCCCCCCCAATCCACCCTGATAAAAGTTAGATAATTTAGGAGACTGGCTGCTTTGACTTTGCCTTTCACAACCAACCCGGGCTTAGAGGCAAACAATTTCCCAGCAGATCTAAGACGGAGATATTCAATAAATAAACCCATTCCACACAGGAATCGAACTCACGCATTGTGCTTGCGACGCGACGGTGAAGGGCCCACCACTACACACAGTGGATGGACAGAAGAAGGACATCAACCAAGCAGATTGAATTTCATGTTACTTTGTTTTGAATCTATTGTAGTTTTATTTTATAAGCCACTTTCAGCTTTATTTAGTTAATACAAGAAGCGATGTACCGTGCTAATCAACATACTGTGTTCTCGAACAGAAAATAGGATGGGTGGGTGGGTAGCTACCGGTTAAACCAAACGACAGTCAGGGTTATACCAGAGGAAATAAATCCCAAATGCTGAGTTTTGTGCTCACGTTGGTTTTTTGTTTTAATTATTATACATGTATTTTCTATATGAGTAGAGGAAGATTGAAGAAGCTGCATTTATTTTCTTTTTCACGTTTGACGACCTACTAACTACAATCTTGGTGGACCCAACTGGTCAAGCAGTTATACAATGCTATTACTCAACCATCCCTCTTATGCCTCTTCCTCCTTCTCTCCCTCTCCCCCTCATCCTCCTAACTGCAGTAAAGCATCTCTTCCTATTTTTTCTTTCCTTCCTCTTCATCCTCTTGTTGTTGTTGGGGGTGGTGGTTATTAATGCTGTTTTTTGTTGTTATTGTTGCTGTTGTTATTGTCATTGCTGTCGTTGCTGCTGCTGCTGCTGCTGCTGTAGTTTTTGTTTTTGTTTTTGTTGATGTAGTTGTTGTTGTTGCGGTTATTGTTGTGGTTATTGTTGTTGTTCATATGATGATGATGATGATGATGATGATGATGATGATGATGATGATGATGATGATTTTTTTTGGTTTCCTTAATGGGCCTGGCGGACTCCACGAAGAAATCTTCGAGCGAGAGCGAGGCTCTTTTTCGGCTTCTTTGTCAATTATGCTTAGCGGCACCTCCACTCGTCCAAATAACTCCATTCGAATTGCCATTGTTCCTGGACATTCAAACATATGTTTGGAATCCTCCTTTTCATGGCCGCATCTTCGGCAACATGGGCTGAGCTCTTCATGTACAAAGTTTTTATACCATTTTTAACTTTAAGCTCCAATGAAGGTCCGACCGCAGTCTCGCTTTTTCTACATGTTCCTGAAGAAGCCCTTTACCGGGCGAAACGTCGAACTTATTAAATTTGAAAAGTCTACTAAGTCTCATACCCTTTTTTTATTCCTTGTTATCTACAATGATGATGATGATGATGATGATGATGATGATGATGATGATGATGATGATGATGATAATGATATTATTGTTATTGTTGTTGTTGTTGTTGTTGTTGTTGTTGTTATTATTATTATTATTATTATTATTACTTTCTTAAAACATTATTTTTCCCTTTTCTATTTTCAAAAATTATCATTATTATCATTTTTACAGGTATGTAATATAAAGTCCTTTGTCAATACCTGCAGAAGACAGCCTGGTGGCAATTGTGTTCACTCTCCTGATCGCTGCAATAGACACAACCAGCATCTCTCTGTCTTGGGCGATACTCTACTTACTGCACCACCCAGAGGTACAAGAACGCTGTTTCCAGGAAATGAAAGACTCAATCGGCCTTGACCGCAGACCAGAATTCAAGGACTGTGGTCAGCTGCCGTATTTAGAGGCGACCATTCTAGAAGTCTTGCGGAGGGCAAGCATCTCACCTTTCAGCATTCACCACACAGGTAGGCTGCTGCTTGATGCATTCACTTTTGACGACTGTGCTTGTACTTGTATTGTCACTCCCCCCC
>NW_004797699.1:556742-559575 GCF_000002075.1 Aplysia californica
ACATAAATATATATAATATAATAATATGTGTAGGCCTAATATTAATTTGCACACTCACATACACATGCACGCACGCGCACACACACTCACAAACACACACAATATGTACAAAAATGATAAAGATAAAGCTATCCCAAAGACGTGTGCAAGTTGCAATTAAGTTACGTTGGGAAGAATATCTTTCCCGTATTGTTTAAGAAAAAAAATCCATTACATTTTTTTCTATGCTGTAGGCTGCAAACAAAGTTACACTCCTCACAGCTTCTTATGAACGTATGAAATATAGTATGTGCCCTCCCTCCCTCCCCCTCCTTCGCCCACTCCCAGTGACAGAGGATGTGATCCTGAGAGGGTTTCTCGTCCCCAAGGACACCATCATCATGCCCAGTCTCGACTCGGCGCTCTTGTCCGCGAATGTCTGGGGTGATCCCTACAACTTCCGTCCCGAACGATTCCTTGACGATACTGGGAAACGCCTCGTTGTGAAGGAACAGTTCATCCCCTTTTGCATAGGTAAGCATTAAGTAGACGTTAAATAAAGACTTAAATAATTAACGTATGTGCCGTAATTAGACTTCACAAAGCTGGGCCAGAGACGCATTATTATTTATACCTGTGCTCTTGAAAAAAAATATTAAAAAATTAAAGACCTTCTTAAGCTTATGGGAATATTATTTTGAACTTTCAAAATTCTTTTCTGTTCACTTTCTTGAACATAATATTATGTTTTTTCATCATCCGTCGGAGAAAAAATACAACTATGATTATATGCGAGAAAGAAACACAATACATGATAAAAGTAGAGAGTGTAACACTTGACAACACCCCAAACTGATCGCAAGCACTAAATATCTCTGTTTGCTCACATTCAATAGAAGAAGGAAAAACTGAAAATGTTTCCCTTACCACCCACATCAAGCATCTTACTTTAAATTGATAGGAAGAAATATTATTTCAAAAGAGGTGAGCCGTTAGCTCAACTGGTATTATGATAGACTACGTAGCAGATAGCCCTGGTTCAGATCCCTAAGTGGGCCTTTTGAACTTGTGTTTTGAGGACTTTTTTATCCGCACATTTGACTCGGTCCTATCTGAAGTGGACGTTAAATTCCTTCCGCTTAAATTAACGGCATTACAGAGTTGAAAGGGGCATTCTACCTTTGCAATGACAGCTGATTATTGTTTAAAAGTGGTTGGGACCCCCATCGTTTGTCGGGCACTCACGACAGTGTGGTGTCGTAGATTAGACCAGATTACTTACACATCGATCTGGACGAAGGTCTGACGAATAGCGTTTTATTCTTGCTCTAAATATTGCTATTGTTGGGCCTGTGTGGCTGGTGGTGGGTGGTTGTGTCAAATATGCCTTCCTAGTTCATCCCAGAGATGTGCAATTGAGTCTATGCCAGGGCTGTTAGATGGCCAAGGTAACCTATGGTCCCCTGCTTGCTGATGATTGAAAGCTAGCATTTTCATCCTGCAGTACTTGGACCGATCTGTTGAAAGATGGGACAGCGATAGATTGTAAATCTCTCCTATAGTGTCAAATTTCCAGTTACATGACGGAGAGGTGCTCTTGTAAGGCTACCAGTGCCCCCCCCCCAAAAAAAAAAAAAAAAAAAAAAAAAATCAGTACAGAGTAGGCCTACCTCCTCCCGCTGGATTTCTTTCATGAAATGCACTATCTATAAACTAAACCGCTTTTTACGCCTCTTCCAGACTCTGATACACCCACCAGTAGGTTCCAGACAGAACCTAAATTCATCTGTAAACATTACCTGTGCCCATGGCTGCCTTGTCCATCTCCGACGCTATACTAACTTATACCCCCAATGCTCGCCTGGCCACCGTGTGGTTTGACGGAAGCGCTGTTCTGATAGCAGGACGTCTTGTTGGGATGTTTTGGGGCTAGCCTACATACTGCCCTCTCTGGCTGTAAAGGAAAAATTCATTGTCGCAACCTTTGTTTACCAAAGGAAAAACAACATTCCCACGGACTGCATGTTTTTTTTTTTTCGTGAACATTAAAAACCTTAATGGCTCTTTTTTTTAAAAACAAGTTTTGTGCGACGTACAGCTGTTTTCACAAAATTGTGTACCGGTATACTGTGTTACAGTACAGCATGTCCCATTTATGTTTTCCACTGGCGTCTGTGGTATAGCAGATATAGGCACTTCGTCGTTGCATGCATTGCAGAAGGCGTGAGTTCTAACCCCCTGACCTGAAGGGAGGATTTTTATCGAGCATCATCAGGGGCACTCGTGGTCGAGAGGTTACGGTGTTCGCATTCTCTTTCGATAGGTCCCGGGTTCGCATCCGGACAGCGACGGGGAATTTTCTTCTTTAAAATTGTCTCCTTTCCTGCTCTCTAACAATGTTCTGTCGTCCGCTTTCGTTTCCACCTTCTGCCCCTCACTCTTTCGGCAGCCTTTCTACTGTTACTCTTTGGATCCTTTTTAGTACTGTCTTTCAGCCACACCCCTGATCTTATGGTAGGTAAGTTCTAACACCTAGTCTTCTCGGGTAAGGGCAAACAATCGCGGAGGTCGCGAGTGCAAGCTGCGCACCTTAAAGATCCCTTGGTGGTTAAAAATCGATCGGCACCACCTTGGCAAAATTTAAAAAATTCGACCAATTGAAAATGTTTAGTTCGTCCCTGGCGCTCATATGACCTTCTTATGCAGTTTCAAACGCCGAAAAACACATTAAAAAATGTCGAGCATCTTCGTCTTTCTGATGGGTTGGCCGAAACAGGAAGGGTCGAATCAGCCTGAATGATTTGAAATTCTTTAGATGGGGACATAAAACATGAACAACCATATTTTAACCCCC
>NW_004797699.1:562459-581335 GCF_000002075.1 Aplysia californica
TAGGCCACCTGTGGCCTAAATAAGGTAAAGGAGGGGGGTTTAGCTTATTTAGGCCATATGTGGCCTAAATAAGGTCACCCATAAATTAAACCTGCCGCTCCCCAAATTGGGGACAGAGGGGAAAAGGGTGCGGGGAAGATGACTCCACTGTCAGCACATTTTCCCTCTTCTTCTTTTGTATGTTTGTCACACTCTTGTGACCCGCTATTTCCGTGGTGCCTTGATAGTCGAAGCAGACTTTGTGCTGTTGAAGCCAGACAGGTGAGCAGAGTACGTCTGATTCCCTGAAAGGACTTCTCTGTTGACATCCACCCCTTGGCGCTCATATGACCTTATGCAGTTAAGAGCGCCGTAAAACCGTACCAAAACCAAAAAAAAACTCATTACGTCGCCATCGACACCGTTTCTGTCCTTTAGGAGGATGGTTGCTTTGACAATGTCGACCACTGCCAATCCCAAGTGTGTTGGGTGCGTCCAACCTAACTAATTAAAAGGTTGCAGTACGCTTGCCCCCTCCCCCCTTCAAATTTTGATCTAGCATTTATTCGGTGTCTCCACTCTCCACACCTCACCGCTGTACTGTATTCCGCATGCGCTGCTTGACAAATACTGGGGCCAATCTTGTAGAATGGCAGTACGCAATCTTTGTAAACACACACACACACACACACACGCACACACATGCACACACACGCGCGCGCACGCACGCACATCTGTGGGGGTATTCATGAATAGGCTATATCGCGTCAGTTTTCTCACTAACTCTCTCAGTCCCTCTCGTCAAGGCATCAAGAACAAAATGATAGAGATCTTAATAACTTTGTTTGTTTGAGTAATGAGAAGCAAATCATGGTCACTAAATCATAACTTTGAATCTCTGTACAAGACGAACATGCTAAAAAAAAAAAAAAGGCGGAAATAATGTTAAAGAGACCACAGACAGCCATTGTCACACTAGAGTTTAAATTATCGACCCGCTGTAAACGACATTTCCTAGTAATCCTAGAGAGCAAGAGGTGGGCATTTCTGGTCAGTCAGACATGTTATTTCTTTTGAGATTTTGCGATCAGTTGACCAATTTACATAAGTGGAGTCAACTGTGCTGTACATGTACATCTTTTAAATCCCTTTCAACAGTGTAAGGTGATATAACAGGCAAGCTCTCATAGTTTTACGACCAACTAGGATAGAACTGAGCTTAGAGGGATGAGAACCTTGAAAACACCCACAACTTACAATAAACATGCTGAAATATATGGCAGAAACTGTCGAACAAGGGTCATCAGTATCACAGTCAATTACTACTATACTAAGAGCTGAAAAAACCCCCCAGCGCGCCCATACAATCAAACCGCACACCTGAACTGGTTTATTTTCATAAATACAAGTAGGAAAAAGAAAACTGGTCACAAACGATGCTTGAGAGACACGAGTCTTTATTCATGACTTGAATCCCCGTGCACTAGGCTCAGAACCTAGAGGCAGACCCCTCAGTCGTCAATGAAAGACGCCAATGTACATATGGTAGGATACGAGATTAAACCATCAAAAAGAACAAATTCATATAATGGTAAGCAATGACATGAGAAGAAACACCAACAAGGTAATGCAAGACTCCACATTCACAACTTACTTCAAACAAGCACAATATAATAAAGACTACTATGATGAATCAAGGCAACAGAAATCACCAACCATTGAATGTAAGACACTGATCAATCAAACAAACAAGAACTTTTTAAAACTTCGCCTCACAGCAAACAAAACTCAAACTGGAAAACAATCCTACAATCAACCATGAAACAAAAGCCCAGATACAAAGGAGACACAATACCTGAATCAGAATCATGGATAAAATTGTTCAGTCAGCGAGTCAAACGGTTATTTTTTCCACATTCACAGCCTAGACCTAAAATCAAAAGCACATTTTCGAGCGGAGAAAAAAATCCAAGAAAACATGTACAAAATGATATGAAATTCAAAAAGTACCAAAAATTTAAAAACCCCAAAAGAATACAGACAACTCAGAATTTGAATATTATAAACATAACAAAATACAGACACACTTTCCGTTCAGTCTTTCAGGCAGTGAAAATCATCTTAATTATTATAGATCTAGTTGACTAAGCTGACTTATCAAAACTGACTTGAATTAGAAAGAAAGAAAATTATTTCTCATGGAAGGAATCCCTTGTAACAACTGACATGGACAAAATAGGTGAACATTTTTTCACACTCCATCAACACAATTTAGATCAATCAGAAGGTGGGCTGCTTCAATCAACCCTGCCTGTCCGGGTCAACCTGCTGAGAGCAGACAGACAAAGATACTCGATAAAAAAAAAACCCCCATCCTCATAATGGAATCGCCCTCTGCCTGTAACAACAAAACACCTAGCCACTACATTGCAATCTCCGGTCAGCTGATAAAGTAAAAAAACCCATGAATAAGTGCAAGTGTAAACGAGGGAATGATTACAGTCGTGTGAGAAGTTATAAGTGTAACTGGTTTTCACAAGTTAGATTGACAGTGGCGGGCACGGTCCTTGAAGATTCTGCTCCACTGCCCCTGTTCTGTAGGTGTGGGTGCTTACGTGTAAGTGTGCATATGTACATACATGATTCGTGTTCTTGTGCATGGGCACTTGCTCGAATATGTGTGTGCATGTGTGTGTGAGGTAGGCGAACATAGTGAGTGTTCGGAAGGAAAAAATTAGACAAAGAGTCTACCGTTGTTCTAAGGTTAAATGACAATTACAACAAATGACATGACAGCCGAGTAGGACATCAGTACATGTATTAGAGCAACATTATTATTATCATCAATCATCATAATTATGCCATTGCCTATTATGTGGTACGTGGAAAGGTATTACTTCTGTTGTACACCCCACAATTCATGGGCTAATTCTGCACACACAATCATGACACATCCAAACAGGAATAAATGCAGCGGTAACCAGAGTGAAAACACAGTGCATGGTACGCATGGGTTTAAAAATTAAAGATCCCTTTAACACGGAGGACATCTGAGGTGTGACCTCTAAATCTAATTCATCACCAATAGGTGGAGAGCCATGCGATAAAATTCCCAAACAACTAAAGTCCATGTCAGGCGCTCAATAGTAGGTCATCAACACTGTAAGCCAGTATGATACCGTTTGGTCGCTTTTATGCACAAGGGGGCTATCCCGAAAAATGCTGTTTTGAGAAAATCGAAGGTAAAGTTTTTGCCCCTTGTTCAGTTTCTAAAAAGACAAGGAGAGTTTTCTCTATAACCAAACAAATATAGACAAACTTCTGCTATAGGCAGGGCAATGCCCACTTTTGGTGTACCGTATGTCAAGATTTCTGGAACCCCCCGAAATCTGGGTTAACCCGCTTGTCCTTAAAAGCGACCATTTCAGCTAATGCCATGCCCTACCTGGCTACAAGAACCAATCCCCCCCCCCCCACCCCTCAAAAAAAAAAAACATGTCGAAGGCCTAGGGTGAAATGGTTCCATCTACAGACATTATCACTTGAGACTTAGGTGGGGGGGGGGGGGGGGGGTTTCACAGCGAGGCAGCAAAATTTCATCAAACATCTGTATAGTATAACTAGAGGGCCAAGACAGCTCTGTTTCCAAGCTTAAGTTTAAGTAAGAGTTTTACTGCACTTGCAACACAATAAGGTCATATAAGTGCCGAAGATTAGAGGTGTTACAAGAGAGTAACATACACAAAAAAAGGAGCAGGGGAGATGTTTCCAATCTGCTTGGAGCAGACAGTTACGTGTATAATGTGTGCAACTACGTATTGTACTTATGTTGATCGTTACATGTTTAGATACAAGTATTTTTGTTGTCAAATGTATTAAGCTATAACATGTGTAGCCAACATAATCAGTCAAACCTGCCTTATTGGAAACCTATCACAACGGAATCTCTCCGTTTCCCCCTTGATAAATTCCTCTATAAAAATGGAAACCTGTCTAACGCGGAAACAGAAAGAGGAATTCTTTTTCTTTGGACGGTTTTACCTGTCTATGATAGGAAATGCTTTGCCCACTCAGCTCTGGTTTGAAACAAAACTGCAAGTTTGGTTCCATAAGCTCTATCCTTTAGGCCATGCTGCCAGGTGAGGACAGGGGGTGGGGTGCGACTTGGGGGGAGTTAGCCCATCCATTTGATCCCTCAGCCGTGCAAATGGTCAGGGAGTTGTTTGTGGGTATGAAATCTCACCAGTGCCAGTGAAAATGTTCTCGTGGCACTCCGGAATGGAAGCTTTCATGGGTAACTAGGGACCAGAGGTGTGAAATTAGTTCAGCCAATGCCTGCTGTCCAGATTGTACAGCAAGACGAGAAAAGTGGTCCTCAGTTGTTACAGTAGTTACATGCACAGGAAGGGTGATATTGATAGGCTCTGCTTATCACACCCACAAATGGAGGCAAGGGTGGAAGCAAAGGAGATGTTCAAATGTTTCCGTTTTTAAAAGGACAAACATTGGTCCTATAAAATGCAAGCACTGGCAGCAGTAGATAAGTAGGACTGATGCATGCCATTATCAGAGAGGATAACACTTGAGAGGCGTGAAGTTTTGACTACTGCTTGCCAACCAAGCAACCCTCGATCCCACCGACTGGGCCTTTGGAACCGCCCCTTCATCTCCCCCTAAAATCCTCGATCTAAAAGGGAATTTTTCTCTGGCTCCCTTGCGATTCTGTCTTACACACAGGTTTGAGTGTACATTTGTCATAATGTGTATTCAGCCATATGCACTTTTGTTGTAGATGTAGTTGTATAGTTCCTTGCGCACATTACAAGCATAGCTACATCATGTGTTCTTGTTGTATATATACTGCATAAAGCTCATCATGTATAAAGCTGGATGTTTTGTTTTTTTGGTAGTAGAAAGCATAATGCCTAATAATGTTAGCAGCTAAACAAACTTTAATTGTAAAGTGCATTTAGTACATTACGGTATTAGACAGACATCACGTGCCTACTGTTGTACCATACATGTTTTGGGCATATCTTCACTTTGTGTATTTATAAAAACAATAAACATTGTTGTAAGCTGTAAGAAACTTGTGATGAACATTTTCTAATGAGAAAACAGCTATTTCACACTATTTGTTTTCCTTGTACTGCACATTTGAAAGATTGACTGCCTGAAAGGAAATGTTTTTAACCCACATCAGCACAAATAAGATCACTTGAGATGTGGGCTGAATTGACAGTGCCTATAAGGGACAACATGGGCTGATTGGAATTCAGCATCTCAGTTGAAGGACAGAAGACACCCGATGAAACAGACATCCCTATGGGGAATTTGGACTCCGAACTTTAGCAAGCAGTGGGGAAAAGCCTGACCTTTACTCCTCTTAGAGACTTGAACACTTTGCATAACTACTTTGAAAAAACCCCCAAAAATACTAAACAATATATGATATAGTAATATATAGGCCTTAATGTTTAAGTTTAATTAAAATGCTACAAAAAATATTGTGAACTCCTTTTGATCCTGCTTTACAGTGAGAGCAAAACTATTTGGAGCATCATATTTCTTCTATAGAAGTAGCACTATGACAGAATGTAAATATGTCACATTCAAACTCTCATACCATACAAATAGGTGTCCATATCAGCAGGTAAGACGTAAGCCCTGTTAGGCACTTACTTACCACTGCCTGTCACATAGAAAACAAACACATTTCACGAATACTGGCCGCGGTGAGAGTAGCACAATGTACAAATACTGAGTGAAGATTAAGACACTAAGATCAAATAGTTGGGTTTTGAAACAGAAACATGAGAAGCTCCGGTTCGTACACTTCCTGCAGCTCTGAGTCATTACCGGACCAAAACTGCCCTAAGAACTTTTAGGAGAAATAGATCATTTTGAATAATAGGGAGGCATATCACAACAAGAAAATCAATAATTTCATACTGGGAAATTGCAGACAGGCCAGAAAAGCATATATTTTATGACTATTTTGACATAATTTATATCATTTACTAGGCTGGCGGCTTCAACTTATTGAAAACTCCCTGTCAATGCCAACACGCCCTGCTTCATAAAATAACTTCCTGACGTGGGAAGGAATCAAACTCAGGTTTTCTGCATGCAACAACAAAGAGACCAACCATTCCATCACAGATGCCGGTGAAAACAGACACAAACAACAAAGGATTAATGAAAAAAGTAAAGCCAACCAGAAACAATACCTAGCCCCCCCCCACAGTAAGACATATATATGAATGGCACCCTCTCAACACCCCCAGAAAACACTTTAAAAGTTTTTTGAGTCTGAAACAAGAAGGACAGTGAGAAACTGCAGAAGGAGAGAAAAGAAGTAGAACCTACTGGTGGTGGCGCCTTCCTATCACCTCACAGAAAATACTTCATGCAGCAGAACTGATGCGAGTAAACAACTACACATCCTTGGGAATCCCAGTCACGTACTGTAGACAGCAGAGTCATCCACAAAAACATCAGTTACACACACTCTTGAAAATGAACATTTGGGTTGCTGTTGAATTATTCAAAATGTAAAAAAAACACAAAAACAACCAGAGATGATCACAAAAGGATGAGGCTCACACTTCACACAACTTCTCATTACAAATACTTTAGCAATCCAGCTGCAGAAAAATTTCGTTTACCATTGGAAATACAGTGTTGCATCATTTTACGGGCAGACTGATGTCTCTGTGACTGCCAAGTACTCAATAGCAGCCAAATAAACTGAAGGAAATAAAATCACACATTCCAGAGTGCACATTTTCCTACCCAGTATAAACAGCATGTAACAAAGCCACTCTTTAAAAACTGCCTAAACATTGACGCCAGAAAATCTTAAAATATAGGAAGATTAAAAAAGAATACCCGAAAATCCAGACGTAATATTTTGAAAAACGAAAAAAAAAATAGAAAGCTCTAGCTTGGACACACATGTTTTGTAACGTACCTTCAAGTTTTTATTTCGTGTTATAAAAGTGCTCAATGTGCAGCTCGAACAACATCAAGCCGCTATGAGAATTCCTTCCAAACTTGCCCCAGGATGTCTCCGTCCACCTTGTTGAATTTGAATGAAGGTGTTATTCGATCTTTCATATCATCGATATTTGCTGGAAGTGGTGGAACATAAACTTTGTCTTAAACAAACCCTCATAAAAACTTGAAGGTATGTACAAAACATGTCGCCAGGCTAGAGCCTTCTATTGTTTTTCATTTGTGAACTATGGCGTGATGATTTTGGCGTATTCTTTTTTAATCACCCTGTATATGTACATTTACTTACACACACACATTTATCATAAGCTGATTTCAAGTAGCCCATAAGACACAAAATCTTTTTTTTTTTGTCAAGGAGAGCACAAAATGGAAGCATTCTAATAATTTGAGTCCTTTCTTGGAACAAAAGTGTATAATCTTTAAAAATGGTTGAAATTTCACAAACACGTTGGACGGGTAATTTATGTGTCAATGTGTCAAATAACTACGAATCTCACTTGTTTTTTTGTGTGGGTTTTTAAAAAATCAAAAAGAGGAACAAAGGTTTCTCCAACTATGCCACCCATATTGGGACATCCTTCTTTGCATCATTTATTTTCTGACAGGTTAAGAATAAGACGTTCCAACCTGGAAAATGCTTTAATTGTACTAAAACATAATTTAACATTCACATGCTAGGGGCAAACACATGCACATACTTTGATCTAACCTTCAATATGTATGCCTCTAGATGCTCACACCACTCAGATCCCATTTCAAGCTTGCTCGACACATGTGCAGCACATCTGATCTACCACGACATACCAGTACACATACACAGCTCAGGACAACGGAGTCAAACACTGTGCAGCCAGAACTAGGTGGAGTCATTGTTCAACAGAGATGGAAAATTGCACTTTCTGAAAGGGATGGGACTATATGCTTACACGCACAGGCACACACACACACACACACACACACACACACTATGGCTTTGTCTTGATCAAAGAATTGCACATTTACTGATAAAATTTAAAATATAACACACCCACAGAGTTCTAAAAGTAACTCTGAATGCAAATCTCCCAGTACAGAGATGAGAATAGTCACTTCAAACACTCTGTATTTATCATTCTGTCAAAACTATTACTTGAGATAAATGTTTTGACGAACAGTTTATAAGACAGAGAGTGTTTTCGAAATCACAATATATCATCGATGTTAGGACGCATAAGTGTAGATGAGCCACTGGTAGACCTGACAACCAAAACTTTGGTATTAATCATATGTTCATTGGATGAAACACACCCGATTTCTTGGCAAGGACCATCAGCTAAAAGTTGCCTATTTTATTTCCAGAAAGTCAAAGTAAAAGAATTATAGTACTGATGCATGTATAAAACCTCCTCATCCTAAAATAACAAACAGAAAGTTCTCCTATTGACAAGCCCCAATGTGGTTGCCTGACCCATCGGGCAAATTTTAGGGTACCAAAGTGCAAGGTTACAACACAATAAAAATGCACTCTCTCCATCCAGTCAAGCTGGGTAAGCTTCAGTCTATCCAGCTGGATCTAAATGAAAGCAAAAGTTATTTGTTGATATATAGTGATAATATATTGAGGTGTTAAAATAGCTCTGTTGAAAATCTAAAAAAAAGAAATCTGTTGAAATCAAAGCTACACAAAAACAAGCGCAGCACCAATGTCGATTTATATAAAGCGAATTAAACAGCAATGCTTCTCATAATTGAAAACCTAATGCAAAGAAAATCACCTGCAAATTGCAAATATCTTTTTCTAAAATTAAAGAAACAGTTAACATTAAAAAAACATTCAGAAACAAAAATATTCTCAAGAGTAAAACCGAGTAACATCTAGGAAAAGAAGACCTAGGCCTACTCCAAATTGCGAGACGTATGGTGGCCATGAAAACACATTGTAATTTGAAGGGAGAACTGTCCAGGTCTATCAGTTATGAAATTTTCAGTGCCTGAATTTCAGGAACCTCATATTCACATTTCTCATGATCTGACATTTCAACATTTTTAGTGAAGTATGTGGTCTGCTCATACCGATGAGACAATGACAAATATAATGTCTGAACTTACGACTGCTAGTCAAATTTACACCTAACACCAAAAGATACTTTATACCCAACAATTTTCATTAATCATTTCTGCACCTGAGTGAAAAGGCTACCATTTTTCTTCCTGACAAGGGTAGCTCTTATGTCGTGGTAGCAGTAATGAAAGTCACACATTGTTATGTCTGTGCAGAACTGGATTGGAAATCTGGAACTGAAGATGGGTGAATAACATGAAGATGGGTGAATAACAAATGAAAAATGTCGAGGCAAAAAGAAAAGTGCCCTCCGACATCCACTTTGTGTGGATGTTACAAGACTGGAATGAATGCCTGGCTAATGATGGAGCAATTTGGTGGAAACAAATACACATGTCTTTAAAACGCCTAAGAAAAAAAAAAGTAATAATAAATTCCAAGACCAACTTGTCTCTGTCAGTACAATTTCAGGAACAACAGAGAATACACAACTTGACGCCAACAGAAACAGTTTTAAAAACTTTGTTCTGAGTAAGTGATTGACTCGGTGAGATAGAGTGAAAAAACATAGAGGAGAGAATAAAGAGAGTCTACAAGTTTACTAATCCAGTGAGACAGGCAGAACAGCTCCTAGTTTTGGACCAAGAGGACTTTTTATCTAACGGACTTGAAAATGTAGAAAGCAAATTTAGTAAACAATGTCATTAGATCTGATGACCTGAGCTAAACATAAATTGCTTGGCCCACTACAAGCAACTCAAGGTAAGGTCTAAGGATATTTTCCCAAAATTAAAGGTCACGAACCACACAGGAAACTAAGCAGTCACAAAGAAACACTCCGATGAGAATATGTACACTTATGGAGAGTGGTCAGTCATAAAATTTAACATAAATAAAGCAAAGCTATATTCAACCTGTGGTCCGTGTCAGAAGGCGCCACCAAGCCACCCGGTAACAACACACGTCACCAAGCAACAAGAAAAATAAATTAACGACTATTTACAAAACAATATATAACTTGACATTCACAAAAATCTTGACAGAACAAGAACATATGGCATGTGGAGTAATTCAGCTGAACATATACGACATGGAAATCAAAGACAAAAGTAATATTTATTTAAAATATCTTCCCAAAACCCTTCCCTAGCAGAAAAAAAAAGAAAGCAGAACACTAGCACGAAAAAGAAACATAAAGCAAAAAAAAACAAAAAAAGACAACAACATTTTTACCAAAACAGCCCAAACATAAGTGTCTGATCACAGTATCACAATATCTCAATCTCTTACAGGAATATGCACGTTTAAAAAATATATTAAACCATCTTTTTCTATCTAGTCAGTAATATCTCCATTACATTGTATGGATCACCAACAGAAACGTTGACATCACCACCTTTATGCGAGCCTTTTGAAACCTTTTGGTCCCCTCCATTATTGCACAAAAAAAGCAATGAGGTAGGTTCAGACTCGAAACACAGCCAGTTTGCCTTTATTTATTCATTTGAGATTGCTGCTTCCCGTTACTTTTTCACTCGACTGCTATTTAACCCCTACCCTCTGGTTTAACTGAAACAACATTGATCCCATGCTAGTGCCAATGCAGGAAACAAAGAATGCTTGAAGACCCCAAGACCCACACGTAAACTAGTGAAAGAGGACTTTGACCCAGTAGAGAATCACTGGGAGAACACAGAGGATGGGACAGGAGGTCAACAAACTAATCTTGTTGTAAAGACCTCAGAGTCCAACCCACCCACATCTCAACTACGCAAACCTCCCTCTTATCAGGATGGTAACCAGTCTCAAAAAACAAACACAACAGCTTTTGAGTCAGGAGCAAAACAATACACAAAACCTTCAAGTTGAACAAATCTCTAACAACACATCTTTCCCTCCATGGGGTAAAAAAAAAAAAGTTATCTGGAATTCCAGCTACGTCCATTGAGCTCTCAACCCTCTCTGCTTCTCTTCTCGAGTAAGCCACTACAGCCAGGCACTGCGCGGATTGTATTCACTAGAGTCCTCTCTTTGTCTTTATCACTCTTTATTGCCTCCCTCCCCCCTGACTAGCACCTGCTGCTCCTCCTCCTCCTCCGTCCCCACTGACCGACCCCCTGGACTGACCACCACCCACACCGGCCGTCTGTTCTACTGAGCTGTGGGACTGGGCGGCCACAGTCTGTAGATTGGCCGGTTGGGACAGGCCGTTGGCCTTGCTGCTGTTGTTCAGGCTGCTGTTGAGCGGATTACTCTCCAGGACCATCTGGTGTTGGACTGCCACGGCCAGCGCAGCCGGAGTGGATGCGTCTGAGGGGATGGTCACCGCCGGACCTCGTCCTTCCGGCCCGCTCTGCTTGCTGTGACTTTGGGTACAGAAGGAGGAAAAGAAATTGTTATGTAGATGTTTCAGTAATAAGAATTCAGTCAAATTTGACAATTTGATGAAAATCACAATGGTGGCATTTTCAGGTCCATAAACTATTTCATCACAACAGGATGTTCATTAAACTAAAAAAAAAATAAATTAAAGTACCAATTCAGATGCATAATTTGAAATATGCTATGCTTTTCATTTTGACATTGTTCCCTTTCTTTCTCAAATTTCTGATTTCCTCAATTTTACTCCCTGAAAGGGCTGAAAATACTTTTATGTATACACCAAAGAAAATCTGGCCATAACACCAACTAACCAATTTCTACCAAAAATACTTTTATGTATACACCAAAGGGAAAATCTGGCCATAACACCAACTAACCAATTTCTACCAAAAATACTTTTATGTATACACCAAAGGGAAAATCTGGCCATAACACCAACTAACCAATTTCTACCAAAAATACTTTTATGTATACACCAAAGGGAAAATCTGGCCATAACACCAACTAACCAATTTCTACCAAAAATACTTTTATGTATACACCAAAGGGAAAATCTGGCCATAACACCAACTAACCAATTTCTACCAAAAATACTTTTATGTATACACCAAAGGGAAAATCTGGCCATAACACCAACTAACCAATTTCTACCAAAAATACTTTTATTTATACACCAAAGGGAAAATCTGGCCATAACACCAACCAACCAATTTCTACCAAAAATACTTTTATGTATACACCAAAGGGAAAATCTGGCCATAACACCAACTAACCAATTTCTACCAATCCTACAAAAATGATGTACCTTGAAAAGTTCCTCACATGCAGATGATTTTTTAATAACTACCCCCCCCCCTCTTATTTTTTGCCTCCAGTCTTTGCTACTATCAGACAGTGGATCTGACCTCCCCCAAGCAGTACCAGGGTCAACCTGGGGTAAGTGGGATACAGTATCCCAGGAGATAAGCAGACAGACTTGGTGATAACCTTCCCAACCTCAGAATAAACAATGTCTTCAGTGAAGAGCCAAACCATTAGACCACAGCCACGGGCACACAGGTTGCTGTAGAATACTCACCTAGCAGGAACAGAAGGATAAGAGGACTGCGTGGCAGTGGAGTACGTCGGCCCGTTCAGTGCAGGGGACAGGTCATTGGCTAAGGCTTCAACGGAGTTGTGGCCCATAACATCCTCGTCAAATATACGATACCTGAATGAACGATTAATTACAAATGCTCAATGCCTACATCAACACAATTTTGATCACATAAGAGTCAAGCAGGTTGCCAAAGCTAACCTAGGCTGAGTGGGATAGCCTATCCCTGGAGATAAAAAAATCCCCAAAACAATGGAGGATTTTTCGTTTTATTGCTTCAGTAAGAGTTTTAGGGCACTTGCAACACATCCACCCACTCCCTAAACAATCTGGACAAGTGATGGCTAAAATATGCCAGAGAACAAATGTGGAAATACCTTCAGGGAGAAAGCAGGATAAAATGAATCATTTTTCAGATGCTAGTGAGGAGAATAATAATAAAGTTTTTCATTTCTATAGAGCCCACTCCTGTCAAATACAGCAGAAGGCGTTTTTCCGTATCTTCTTCTTAACACAAAAAACAAATGCTGAATGCTTTGTGAGTAAAAATATATATCTTTTCATTCCAAGTATGTATGTATTATTCTTCAGCAGATATTCGACTCTTTGGATTGCATTTATAATAATGTGTCATTTTCTCAATGTATAGCTGGAATTTGTTATCCAACATCCACGTTTTGACATCATCAATGGCCCTGCCTATGTTTACAATTAACCGCTTTGTTGCCTTATGATGTACCTGGTACATCAGGAAAATGCCTAATTGTACGTCACGGAAGTTGGCAAAATTTGACGCTCCTGGTTGCCTGTATGACAGAGATTAAGCCACAAGCACTGCGTGAATTTGTGAATATTGGTACCAAATTTGCTAGTACTACTTCACTGCTACGCTTGCGATCTATTGATAAACACAGGTCTAGGCTTGCAGGTGCCACATGCTTTCACAAAATGTAAACACCAAAATGTCTTTAAAAAGGGAAAAAAAAACAACATTAACTCATTGAGCACCTCACCCCGATTTGCCTCCAAGCCTAGAGGACCACCAATTTCCCCCACTTTTCGAAAATTCATAAAAAATTGAAATGAAATGCTATTTCTTTGAAATTTTCTGTGCTATTTAATAAGATATGGGTTTAACGGACACAATAAACACATTGTGTGAAGAATGAACGACAAACACATAAATGGGACAGAAAGTTGGGACAAATTTGCCCCAGAAAAAAAAAAGGAAGTGATGTGACAAAGCAGAAATCTAATAAACTTAGACAAAATAGTTGTAGCTGAGTGTGTTTGTGTGTAGGAGAATGAAGCATGAGTGTGTACAGTGAAGTAGCATAAAAATGTAAGTGATAATTAATTTAGAAAAAGGAAAAAAAAATAAAAATCTGGATCTAGATCTAGATCTTCCACAGTGACTGGCTGAGAAGTGTTTCATTGTCAGTGTTGCTAGTGCTATGACTAGATCTAGATCTGTCAATAGATGTCCCTGGTCTGGGTACATTATATATCTTCTCCACTTTGTGGGCTGATTTGAACTAGAGTTTAGTACTGGGGCTAGATCTAGATCTATCATCAGTCCCAGCGGGACCAGGCTGCGGACTCGCTGATGAGTCAGATTCACGATGCTGGTCTAGATCTAGCTGATGTCATCAGTCATCTTCATCACTGCTAGGCGAATTCACATTTTGATTTATGAAGTTATCTATCTGATATTTCACTATCACTTAAATCTTCACCAAAATTATCGAGTTTCAATAAACTTCAACACCACTCGGCGTGCCGTGCTTCGCGTACGAGAAGCAACAACGAACTGCGAGGAAGTTCCTTACTTTCAGTTGTTCAGTCCGTTGGGCAAATAACTCGTTTATTCGCACTAAAAGTGGCGAATATACACAAACCACAAAGAACTAGCTTGTCGACATCCCGTTTAAACCACTGGGGCTATTTGCAAGCATTTTTAAACTGCTGGGTTTACTTTACAGTCAATTATAGTTGAACCCGCATACGCTGAGGTCGCGGTCCCCGACGCGAATTTTACCGAACCGCGTATGCTGCGGGAGCGGTGCTCAGTGAGTTAAAAAAGGAAAAGGCAACCCCCCCCAATTTTAAAATTTAGATATGCAATTTATTCGAAATTATGAGGGTGAGCTGGGGGGGGGGGGGGGGGGGGGGGGGGGGGGAGAATAGTGAATGAGAGAAGTGAAAAAAGTGACACAATCAGAGACCCAATGTCCGAAATATGTTGCGAGTGGACTAGATCTAGTATTTAAAATTTTTTTTTATGGTAGACGGTTTTACTGCGCTCGCAACTGCATAAGGTCATATGAGCGCCAATGGGTGGGTGGCAACAGAGAAGTCTTTACAGGGAATCAGACTTGGACTGCTCACCTCTCTAGCTTCAACAGCACAAGGTCTGCTTCGACTATCAAGGCACCCCGGAAATAGCAGGTCACAAGAAAGTGACAAACATACAAAAGAAGTAGAGGAAAATGACAATAGTAAGGATCAGGAAAGAAAAAGCAGCAATACCCTGTTGTAGATCAGGCACAGTTATGAGCGTGACATGAGTCAGCCCATTTACAATTCTATTATGCTTGAACGAGAAATGTCCCCCCTTTGGGAATGGCCTCAAGACACTACAGATCTAGATCTAGACAACACAACACATCCATTAACACTGAAACATGAGACTGCTGCCTTGGGTAACGAGCTCAGCTGAAAAACAGTGCTGACAGTAGGAACCCATATCCCCTGCCAGTGAAAGTGTTGATGAAACAACTTTACATTAGTAAGTGTTTTATGGCACTCGCAACACGATAAGGTCAAATAAGTGCCGAAGATTAGAGGTGTTACAAGAGAATAACAAATACAAAAAAGGAGGGGAGATAATGACGATAAATGTTTGATAGGAAAGAAGAAGCAAAATCCCTTCCACCCACCTAAAGCCGTACTCGTCCTCATACTCGTTGTTGTCATCATCACTCTCCTCATCTGGCGCCACAAACATGACTTGCAGAGTTATGTCCCCTTGCTGTTTGGATAGAAGCGTAAAAAAATAAAAATACACTTGTTAGTACTCTCAAGGGCTGAAACACTGGTTACCCTATGATTAAGACAGTGAAAAAGAAAAGAAATAAATTGCCATCACTAAACGTGACAACCATGAAAAACGTACTTACTGGTATATAAATACGCAGCATACACATATCATATTCATCAAGTAAAGACTGAACGATAGTGCTTGAATTATCTTAACTCTTATCCTGCGTCTGTGCCCAGATGCGTATCTTATCAGCAACCGATTACGTCGGACGTGCCGGGCAGGCCGCCGGGGTCACTCAGTGTGTACTGTTGGTGTACAGCGCGCGCGCCGGGAAACGTGTGTTTTCGCCATGAATACCGCGGGAGTGTGTTAACTGATGATGAAAATAACGCTCTATCCTACATAGCTTTCTATTTATAAAGTGTTATAAACACATGAATAACCCCCTCTCACAAGCTGATAAGACATTACGAGTAGTTACGCCCATTTGAATAACCTTTCTGGACGCTCTTGTTGTTATGAATGACCTGAGGCTCGAAAAGGGATAATTTAGGTCAATTTCCGAATGTTTTACACTCAAATTGTTCTTTGTACCTGCACAAGGGTATTCAAAACTATCAAACAAGCTCATTTTTTATCAGGTAGTATCATTTCATGCAAAATCAAGCTCATTTGAAATATTTTGTATAGAAAAATGGAAGTCTTGTTTCCTGACTATCCTTTCGAGCTCCTCATGTCTAAGTGGGTCAATTTCTTCTATAATTTCATTGGACGAACATCTAGAGCTATCAACTTGGCATGTTTTGAATGAGACATATGCCTCGATTACGAACCAACGCAGGTGGTTCTAGAATAAGGCCATAAACGCACACAAACTCAAGCAGACTGACGCACACACACTTGACCTGCGTGAATGGGGATCCGACTCGGGACCCGAATGACACGTAACAGGATGCGCGCTGCGCGTGCGCTGAGCCAGGAGCTACACTGACTCGGGACCAGAATGCAGGCGAGGTGCCGAAATAGGCTTATCGGGCTACATAAACCCGGCTCCCGCAGGATGAGGGTTAAGCCTGGTTCCCTCCTTAGCACAGGGAATCATGGCCATTGTAAAATTTGAGTTTATTCTTAAATCAGGTTTAACATGCTCCAGATCCCAGTGTTGGGGGAGGGGGAGGGGGGGAAGACAGAGCACCAAATCTTTTCAAAAAAAGGTAGAAACTGTGGAACTGGAAGAATGAGTATGGCATCCTTTAACAATAATTTTGGGACTGAATGTCGAAAAAGAGCAAGTCTACCTACACCAGCTCTCTTGGCTAAATTCAATATAAGTCTCCACTTTATACTGCAAAAATGAACTCAGAAGAGCACCTCTCGTAAATGTAGATAGCATAGCACTTTTAAAAGCAAGGAAGAGGAAGAAGAAAAAGGAGGAGGAGGAGGAGGAGGAGGAGGAGGAAGAAGAAGAAAACTTAATTACAATCCAGCTAATCCAAAACAGTGAAAAACAACCTATCATCACCACAACGCGCACCACAAACTTTTTCTTAAAACCAGAGCCTCCAGCAGCTGATGACATTTTTCCAGGGGTTAAAGGGGAACAGCGTGCCCCTTAAGTTTGAGATTTTTTTGTTTCATGGCATCCTAAGTGTATGCCATTTCTGGCTATTCAAGCCAAAATTCAAAAAGAAAATAAGTGAGAAAAAAAACATACCTTGCACATAATTTTCAGCTTGTGTTAATCCATATAAATCCAAGACTATGCTTTCTCCCTTGTACCAATACTGTACATCCATAACAGTAGTACAACAGCTAGATTAGATCTATAAAACTTGACAGTTAATGTTAAACTTTTTTCTGCTTGAGTTGGTTTGCAGTGTAGAATCCTATACTATAATAGTATAACAGTTAGATCTAGATCTAAATAACTTGACAGCTTGTATAGTCTGATAAAAAAAAAAATTAAGCTCTCTTTAGAGTTTTCTTTTCTCGGGGGGCCCAAGATCTATTGAACCACATTTCTTCCTCTTGTTTACAGTGCTGGTGCTCTGCTTCTTTTGCTTTAGAAAGTGAAAGACACTGTCTACACTCTCAAATAAAAGAGCACTTCCGGTATGGGTTGGCTATTGTTGACTATTAGTAATTACGGAAATTTATTATTCCGCACTTTTTGTAAATATTTTTTTAAAAATATTTTTTTTGCACGAATTTTCTCTGAAATTTTTCCACTTGCGGAAATCTACTAATTTGCGGTTGCGGAAGACTGAAACCACTATAAAAACATTCATGTAGAAAAACCCCCCCAACAAAAACACGATGAAATCCAAGTGATCAGGAAATCAGTCCCCTCCCCCCCGGACCCAGACCCGACATCCATGTTTGGTGAGACAAACAAAGACTAATTACCTGCTGAGATAAAGTCCTCACTGCTTCGGCGTGCTTGGCTTCAGCCAAATCTACGTCGTTAACGGACAAGATGGCATCCCCTACGTAGAGCTGACCACACCTCTCCGCGGGCTGTCCCTCGTGGATCTCGGAGATGAGGATGGGCACGCCGTGCTCCTTGCCACCCTGGGGAACAAACAACAACAGTGAAGTAGGGTCTTGTGTTACATGCCCACACCCTGGCAACTGGTGGATCTGCTGAATCCTGGGGGTGTGGGGGTGGGGGTGCAATGGTAAAAAGGGATTGAAACTGTTTTAACAGGGGGAGAAAAAGATAGACAAAGAAACCCGGAGGTAGTACACAAACAGTGTGAAAAAGACTAGACTTATTTTAGGCAGGAGTACATAGGAACATTCGGATGAGAAGTAATAAGAGCAGACCACACCTGAGTGTCCCTCCCACCAACACTCAGACTTTTGTGATGGATGGACAACACAAGCTGAGAGAGAGAAAGGGTGGGTGGGTTAGAGAGATAGAGATAGATAGATAGATAGAGAGAGAGAGAGAGAGAGAGAGAGAGAGAGAGAGAGAGAGAGAGAGAGAGAGAGAGAGAGAGAGAGAGAAAACCGTTGCCTGCGACGTAGCAGCTATCCGCCTCACTGTGGCATGCAGGAGTTAGATTCCCGAGTTGGGAGAAATTTGATAAAAATTGTTATTGAGTATCTCGGTCTTTCTATTGGGATGTTGTATCCCTCTCATCCCGGGCTGGCCCTGGTGGACACACACCCACCCACACACATTCACACACATACACATACACACACACACACACACACACATACACACATACACACACACATACACACATACACACACAAACACAAACATACACACATACATACGCACGTGTGCGCTCTCTCTCTCTCTCT
>NW_004797699.1:581435-583942 GCF_000002075.1 Aplysia californica
GAGAGAGAGAGAGAGAGAGAGAGAGAGAGAGAGAGAGAGAGTGAAAAAGAGAGAGAGAGAGAGAGAGAGAGCATGGAGAGCAGACAGACAGACAGACATAAGAAGTGAGAGAGGGAGAGAAGAACAAAAGAAAATAATTATGTACGGCACAAGAAGTAAAGTCAAAGAAACTGGACAGTGGGCATAAACTGCATAAACAGTTCCATCTGTTGAGCAGTGGTAAGGGAACAAGGGAAGGGCTTACAGTGATAGACATGCCGAGTCCCTCGTCCGGATTCTTGTGTACTGTGACCACACGCTTGTCCCCCAGGCCGTGTCTCCTCTTCAGCTCTTGGAAGTTCTGGAAACAGTTGAAAAGGTGTCATTTATTGAAAGAAAAGGAAAAGTGAAGTTAAAACCTCTCCACCCCTACCCACAACCTCTCTGCTACTCCCTTTCTTTTTATCCCATCTCTCCCCCCCACCCCCTTCCCTCAGTACTTTTCACCCCAATAGAATATTACATGTATACATAAGTTTTAGGTTAAAATACACCCACAGGCACCCGCATACCATTTCTAGATAACATGCCAATGGGACGCTGGGGTCTTATGTGACTCAGGTTTTTTACAGTCCGTTCTTACTTCTTTCTTTCTCCCCCCTCTCTACCTAAATAAAAATTCTGATTTCATTTGGGCTTGCAGAAAGGCCTCGGGCTTGAATATTAACTACCAAAAAACAAGTCTGTGATTCGCAGCGTAAAAAAACTTGCAACACAAACCTCAATGCAGGACCGTGTACACAACAGCAGCACAAAATAGAGGAAAAACAGAAAGCGAGCAGTCTCAGTGTGAGAGTTGGAAGAACTAGGGGAGTGCAAGATGCTGTGATGCTGAGAATCTGGCAATCTTGAAAAAATAGCGCCTGCTATAATTATAATCACTCATCCAATGACATGCTTGCAACTTCGTTTATAACAAAGCCTTACGACTCCAATTGCGTTTTCACACAGCCCAGAGCTCCAATCAAATCTAGGATTTGGTTCCCAGTTGTTCTCCTCCGGTATCACGTCAAACACTCCATGTCATGTCTTTGAAAACAAATTGACATCCCCCCTTTTTTTAAAAACTCCCACTCCAATTGGAAGTCCTGAGCTTCGAAAGAGATAAATAAGATTGTGCATAAGTCAATTTTTACTGAATGGAGAAAAATGGCAAAAATCTTGGACTTGGGTCTATATTTGCTTAGGAATAACCTGCAATTTTTCGCTTCAGCGGTAACAGTTGAGTGTCGTGTGCACTATTAATAGACGCTGAAAAGTCTTCTCTTTTCATAGATACCAAGAACTCAATTTTTGCCGCTTTCGACTTTGGCAAAGTCTTGTTATCAGGTCTTCAGTTCTTTGACTACATTAGATATCAAGTGTGAAAGAACTTTGGCGACCCCGACAACCGCTGGTCGTTGACAACACACGCCAAACACAAGGTCACATTACGCGACGGGAATACGCAGTTGAAGCCCAATTTCACTGACTGGAGGTGATGACAAACCCGACTAGGCCGATGCTTGGGGTTTTTTTTTGGCTTTGAAGGTTCTCTTTATGAATGACAGCAGAATGATAAAATTGATTATCTTCAAGATGTCAATACGTGAATAATGCACGAACCGCATGTTCTAACTGTTATACGACCATCATTGGAGAATTCTGGGTGGTAACGAAAGCTAAATCAGGTCTTGACTTTTCCAATTGAGACTGCCTAGTTTCGATATGATACAGACACTTCTGTCATAGCCGCTTGTTTGCACGAAATGCACTTACACACCACATCAGATTTGGTTTTCAAATGTCGGAGAACTGAGCGTATTTCCCCCCTGTCTTTCCTTGCGCAATTCACAGACTTGCTCAAATTCCTGGGACTCTGCGATTTTATTCAAATACCCTGGGCATTCCTCACCCACCCATCCCCAAACCACACACACATTTCTTTTCTTGATTCCCGGGACCTGGTCTAAAAAACAAAGCAAACACCGACTGACACACCAACAGTATGCGCACCACAAGCAAACAAAAAATCCCAACTCACGTGACCAGGTGGTACGGGCAGCTTCTTTTTGCGGAAATTGCGTCCTCGGCAAGCACGTATGACCGTCTTGTGTCGGTGAAGGTGGATCTCAGCCTCCAGCTGGTTCCACAGCTTGTCGTGCTCCGCACCGCGCATGTCACGCCCCAACAGCTGGATCTGCTGAATCCTGGGGAGTTTTAGTTTTAGTTTTAGTAAAAGTTTAACGGCACTTGCAACACAGTAAGGTCATATAAGTGCCGAAAATTAGAGGTGTTACAAGAGAGTAACAAACACAAAAAAGAAGGAGGGGAGATAAAGACGATAGATGTTTGATAGGAAAGATGAAGCGAACCACACCAGAGCACCCGCCAATCACCCACAGACAGGGAGTGAGAGAGAGAGAGAGAAAGACAAAGAGAGAGAGAGAGAGAGAGAGAGAGAGAGAGAGAGAGAGAGAGAAAGAGAG
>NW_004797699.1:585225-588851 GCF_000002075.1 Aplysia californica
TGAAATGGTTTGGGTTTAAAGCCTCTATCAACACGATTACGTAAAATAAGAGGCGGAACCAATTATGTGTTTTAAGTAAACAACTTGTACGACAATAGCCTAATGAATGAAAGTTGGATATCAGGAGAAAGGAAGAAATACCTGCTTGTGTTTCTGGTTCCGTTGGAGAGGCTGACACGGCACAAATACCTGAGGCCGGGCTGCCATCTGTCCGAGAAAACGTCTGACAGGTCCACACCTGACACACGACAGCTACTGGCGTCACTAGAAAACATGACGCGGGAACAGAAAGTGGGACGATTTATGACTGCGGGGAGGGCTGGTGCACAGGCAATGTGGTACAGGGGTGGAGGGGAGGGGGGGAGTGTTGTGAGACAAGATATTAGGGTTGTCTTCATTTCTCCACACTGTAAGCAACAAGCATACTCCCTCTCAACAAATACCCGACAGGTAGAGCACAGTCTTTGCTCTTGGGCTCAGTTTGTGGGGGAGGAGGAAGAACTTGATGGATAACTGAATCCCTGCTGATTATTACTCTGAAGTTTGTCCATTAAAAGGAAACCAAAATTCACTGAACCCCCCCTCCACCCACCCATCTCTCTTTTCTACCTATACCATAACAAATCTCATAAAGGCTGTAAGAACACCTCTGTATCTTACAATGCTTCCAGCAGCATGAGCAGAAGCTGACATGCACTCTTTTGATGTGTTTTGTAGAAATCATTTGAAATGAGCAAGTGGGCAATTGTGGAATGGTAAACAATGACGGCGGGCTAAAAGGGTAACTGCCATTTATTTCACTAGTAAACAGACAAAAAGGTTTTTGAGGGGTTTTAAAAAAAAAAGCTCTACAAAACGCCAAGTACATAAGATCACATCAACATTCCCACAAAGCACCAGTACGAAGTACACTAACTGAAAGCCACATTCAGTCTGAGCAGATCCTGACAGAGACAAAGCAGCCTGACTCCTAAATGATGCATAATATTGCGTTGATTGGGGAGAAACACATTAACAACCTGCCTCTTCAATAATTTAACATGACGGCATAAAACCTTTACTGTAACTAGTCTCTTCAATAGTATAAATTGTGTTGATTGGGGTATGTAAACATGTGAGACTGGCCTCTTTAAGAAATCTGAACTATGTGGATGGGGGGTAGAAAAGACAAAACCAGCCTGTTCAATAATCCAAATTGCTTTGAAGGGGGTGTAAAGGCCCAATTAACAATCAGTCGGTTTCAGTTTGGCCAAAGTTTTGAAGCGCTGGCACCGGCACAAGTCACACGGTGGAGATGGTCCAGGGTGTACTTCTGACTTACCTGCCAGCCAGCTCCTTGTCCAAATACTTGGCTGCCAGCCGGGCGCCGTAGACTTCACTCTGCAGGGCCAGGATGTACTGACGCAGCTCCTGGTTATCCTTACGGTACATCTTCACCTCAGCCTCCAGCCGAGCCAGTGCCTGGGCGCTCTGTTGACGACCAGCCATCTCAGACTCCTGGACAAGCAGTCAGTAGTTTTATTTAGTTTAGTTTGTTTTGTGGAAAGTTGTACGGAGCTAACAACTGCATACGGTCATAATGTAAGCACGTGGGTTACATGTTGGTTGTTTTAACATTAGTTCATAGCATGGTCCATTTTTACTTTGAAAGTTGGAAAGGTTGAAGTATCTAAAAATGCATAGTAAAAATTCAGTTTAAAAAGCAGCAGTTTACATTTTTAAAGAAATAAAATTGTAATTGTAAATGTTTTATGCCCCAAACTGACACAGTTTGGGTGATTAAGAAGCGGGCTGCTTCAACCCTACTTCTCACGGCCAACCAGAACTTAACTAACTTAGAACTGGCAAGAATGATAGGGTCAATACAAACAATTAACCATATACCTCAGACAACGGCATCAGTTCCCTCAAAGGTGAGGAGCATTATGTTCTTGTGATAGAAACTCCCCCCTTTGTATAATATGAGAGTAAATCAGTAGCTATTTGGGCTGAGTGACCTGTAGTCGACTACTCCTGAGATGTTGCCAGGGAACACAGAAGAGCTTAAGCACTGAAATATTTGCTTCTAAAACAGTTTTCACGTAATTGTAAAACTAACACTCTTATTGACACAATTCATATCATTTAGGAGGCGGCTACTTGAACCCTGCCAATAAGAGCCAAGCAGGACTAACGGTAATACAACATCCAAGCAGACAGATGGAGATATGCAATAAAAAACCAAACAACAACTCTCCCACTGGGAATTGAACACATGTCTCCAACTGGACATGACAGTGTGCTTAATCATCACACCACAACTGTGAGAACACAGGTACTAGCATGATAACATTCAAAGCATTTCATCAAACCAAGAACATAAAAATGAGCGAAGCTGTCAGTGTGTAAGTGTATAAAAGCTTAAAGCCTTCAAAATGGCAGTTGGCACTGGTGCTTCCCAGAAAACTGAACGCATTTCTGAACAACATGTTGCAGGATCAGTAACAAATAAATTCAAAAGAGTATAGAGCCCACTTTCCACTAGAAATCTACGCCGATGACCATAATGCAATCAATTATTATTCAAATTATCAGCACCATCATTATTAATACTGCAATTGAAAACTATTTAGAATATCAAGCAGTGTATTATAATTCTTATTGTTATTATCACCATCATCATCATTATTATTATCAGTCATTATCTTCATCATCAGTGGGTGGTTGGTGGGTGCTCTGGTGTGGTTCGCTCCTTCTTTCCTCTCAAACATCTGCTGTCTTTATCTTTCTTCCTTTTCTTTCTTTGTATATTACTTTAGAATATAAATTGTAAAGCGCATAGAGCTATTATAATACAAAAGCTATTGATCATTCTCACTTCGGCACCTATATAATGACCAATTGTGCTGGAAGTGCAGTACAACTCTTAGTAGTAAAACTACACTCATCATCAACATCATCATCACCACCACTCACTCACCAGTTTCTTCTTGATCTCCTGCGAGTCGACCTCGAGTCCCCTGAGCTCATGTAGCTCCAGCTGCGAGGCGTGTAGCTGCAGTAACAAGGTGTGCAGCTCCTTCTCCACCGTCTCCTTGCTGGACTGGAGGTCCAAGATGTCCGTCCTCATGCCCACCAGCTGAGCCTGCCGAGAAGGAATAAAAATGTAGAGTTTTTTTTACATCCTACTCAAGACAATTAGGAGGCAGGTTTCTGACCCCACCTATCAGCAGAGACAGCTCTGGCTGAGATGGATACATTTTTAGTTTCAGTAATTGCTTAACGGCACTTGCAACACAATAAGGTCATATTTTAGGTTTTAGTAGAGGTTTTACAGCGCTTGCAACACAATAAGGTCATATTTTAGGTTTTAGTAGAGGTTTTACAGCGCTTGCAACACAATAAGGTCATAAAAGTGCTGAAGATTAGGTGCAAAAGACAGTTTCAATTTGTTCAAAAGAGGAGGGTCGGAATTCACTTTTGCCATAGACCTTTCAGTAATGGGATAATCTCTGTATAGTAGCAGCAGAGGCAGAGACAAGGCGTGAGAAGGGTAGACGCAGAGAAAGAAAAGTAGAGAGACACACAGAGAGAGAGAGAGAGAGAGAGAGAGAGAGAGAGAGAGAGAGAGAGAGAGAGAGAGAGAG
>NW_004797699.1:588951-590729 GCF_000002075.1 Aplysia californica
AGTGAGAGAGAGAGAGAGAGAGAGAGAGAGAGAGAGAGATTGAGAGAGATACAGAGAGAGAGGGGGAGAAAAGGAGAATGGACAGCAGGAGAAACAGGAGTGGGAAATACACGACCTCATCAAATCCCCACTGGCGCCAGTGACATGACCTCTGGGTGGCACACGTGGGTCAGCTGTGGTAGAGCCCTGTCACAAAGACCCGGCCAGAGAAATAGAATTGGTTAAAATGTCGACTGTAATCGGCAGTCTAGAAGTCGGAGTTAGAGGTGGGTAAAATCCAGATAATCTATCCGGATAACCGAATTCCCTTTCCTGACCCGTTTGTGAAGTGGGTGCACCCATATTTTGTTATAGTGATGCTAAACCGTTAGTCGAAGTGATTCTAACACATTTGCCGAAGCGGTTCATATAATCATTTGCCGAAGAGGTGCACTAACACATTATCCGAATTTCGCTAAAGCGACTCATTGCCCGACTCTAGTCGAAGAGGAACGGTCTGGAACACGAGGGGGCAATGACCTCTGTTCTTTGTTTTGTTATTGAAGTTTTTGTGTCTTTAGGTTTTTTAGGAAAGGGGGTAGATCTACCTTGACACAATAGCTGTCATTGAGCGCAAGAGAAAAAAGTTTTAGTTTTAGTAGAAGTTTTACGGCATTTTCAACACAATGAGGTCATAAAGTGCCGAAGATCAGAGGTGTTACAAGTGAGTAACAAACACAAAAAAGGGAGGAGGAGAGAGAAGGACGATAGTTTTTAATAGAAAAGAAGAAGCAAACCACACCAGAGCACCCGCCAACCACCCACAGAGAAGAAAAGTTTTAGTAGAGGTTTTACGGCGCTCGCAACTGCATAAGGTCATATGAGCGCCAGAAGATTAGAGATGTTACAAGAGAGTAACAAACAAAAAAGAAGAAGGAGAGATGGACGATAGATGTTTGATAGGAAAGAAGAAAAAAACCACACCAGAGAGCACCCGCCAACACCCACTGAGAAAAAAGGAAGATAAACAGATAACGACAAGTGGTGGAAGAATTGGGACCTACTAGTGGCACCTGCTGAACACCCAAGTCTAACAAATAACAACTACACACAAGTAACGAAAGTGCGAGTCAGTCCTCAGTCTCAACACTACCTTCAACATCACAAACACTGGGTGGCGTGGAGAAGAACTATCAGGCTTGAATCTTGACCGTAAGCGTACTAATTTCTCTTTCTGACTAGCTGCTGTTTAACGTTTAACGCACAGCTTGGCACACCATGGCTCGAAAAAAAAAAGGTGAAATGGTATAGGTTTAACGCCCCTATCAACACAATTAGGTTATTTAAGGGGCGAGACCTCCTAGTTTAACGCCCGTATCCGATAGGACCGAGCCAAGTGGGAAGTTCGTGTAAAATGCCTTTCCCAAGGACACAACGTCGGACTGAGCACACCATGGCTTGTTTCCTGGATGTAATTGTAATAATTGCAGACGCTTCACGCCCCCATTAGTTTATACCACTTGGGAGATGGGCTACTTCGACCCTGCCTGTCAGAGCCATCGCAAGGTGAAAGGGACACACAATTCCAGCCTAATTAAACTTTAGTTATAGTAAGAGGAACACAAATGGGTCATGTTGATGCAAAAGACTAGAAGTGTTTCTGGAGAGCAACATACAAAGACAAGATGCAAGAGAGATACAGACAAAAGGCCTAGACATTTGATAGAAAAGGAGGAGCAAACCATACCAGAGCACCCGCCAACCACCCACATGCCCCAGCACAGACAGAGATACTCAAT
>NW_004797699.1:592283-602539 GCF_000002075.1 Aplysia californica
CCCCCACAAACCAAACAAAGCTAGAGAATGGGAGTTAGTACAAAATGAAACTGGAATTCTAAGGGTCACGTGCATTAACCACATCTTGGACTCGGAGAGCAGATCTTTTAACAGCCAAGGCCGAATGGAGGGCTAAAGTTTACTTTGACCCCAAAAGAGAGAGGCATAAATAGGCATGCGTTTTGCTCAAACTCGTGCGTGCGCAGATACAATTTCCCTCATAGTAGTCCTTCCTTTTCCTTTTTTTTTTCGTATCCAAGTCACGCTTCTTTCTGACTACCCAAACTACTTAGCCAATTTTCTTTTCATACGGTTGTTCAGTTTTTGTTTTTTTTAATTAAAGAAAAACAAACCTACACAAGAACAGCACATTCAGCGCTATGGAAAAGCAAGACGGATAGACAGAATCAATAAAGGGACAGGAAAGAAATAGGATCTACCAGTAGATATCTAGTACCAATAGCACTTTCCAACCACCCACAATAAAGGTAAATACTACACAATGATGGGCACATTCACAACCGGATGGACGAACCGACGATGACGTCGAGACTCGTGGCAAGCTCTCACCTTGGCATCGATTTGAACCGGAGAGCTGTCCGCACTCTTCACATCTGACATCGTGGTCCATAAAATGTGTTAATTACCCCCACAACCTTTACCAAGAACGTATGTGAGGACACGGATCAGCATAGTCATGGCCAGGAAACCGCTGTACACCGGGGTTGAGGTTTTTTTTTTTTCGTGTTTTGTCCGTTTAGTTTTTCGCCAACGTTTTAAATTCGTCATTTGAATTGACCATGCCCAGTGCCATAAAAATCTTACGGGTGAAACTAAAAGCATTTATTTCACGTATATTTCGAGACAACGCTCGTATCGGGCTCATCCTCTTGTGCTAAAGAAATGAACGAAGACATACATTACAGGAATGACAACGCAATTCTTGTGCACTTTGTAACGTGCATGCAAAGAAGAATGGCATTATTTGTGTTGTGGGAAATGCATTTTCGCTTCCTCACTCAACCCAGGTGTGAACCATAGCGAACTAATCACCCAGGCATTGTCGGCTTGTTGTTGATCGGTTTTCTCCCCTTCCCAAACAAGCTCCAAGAGCGCAGAGACGCCTACGAGCTGGCTGACAAATTGCCTTTTCACTGGTCGGAAACTGGATTCTTTCTACCGCCCCGGACCACAGAACTATCTCCTAGGTTTCTCGTCTTTGCTTGATTGTTTTGCTTTCCTGATTAGTTTAGCATGGTATTGCCTTCCTCGCGGGTGGTTTGAGGGTGCCACTGGTTCCTTCTACTTTTCTTTAACCCACCCTATGCCGTTTCTATCGTCAGTCTTCTCAGCTTTTCCTTGTGCTAATTGGCCATTATTGTGTAGACGTGCGTTTAGTTCAGACCCCCCCCCCCCCTCTCTCTCCTTTCACTACAAAACTTTCTTAAATATTTTTTCGGCTGTTGGGGTGGGGTGGGGGTGGGGGGCGTATTGAACCAAAACGAGACTACCGGATTTCCCGAATGTTGCACTTTCTTATTGAACAGCATGTTCTCGAAATCTTTTGTCTTTGTTGATCTTGTGCGCGGTACCACGTTCTATCTGTTTTGTTTTGTGAAAAAGATCATTGCAGTTTTTCAAAGTGAGTAAGTAAACGATACTGAACAAAATGAAAATGGAGAAAGTAAGGCTAGGTTCAGGTAGGTGAAATTTGCTCTAACATTAAAGTTTATACAGTAATTTACAAAGTTAAATCTATGACAATTTGCAGCCAGAGGCAATCGAAATCTATGAAACTTTGCAGTCGCGGCCATATGCAATGGTCATCCGAGTCTCTAGGAGTATTAAGACAGCGGTGTTTCGCTGGGTAAACCAGTTTTGCAAAAGTACAGTTTTACCCCCCCCCCCCCCCCCACTCGGGATTTTCTTGACCTAATACGCACACCGGTGGGTCTCCACTTTCATTATGGCGTGATCTGGGTAGCCGTGACGTCATGCACGGAAGACACTCTAAACTTCAAGAAAAGGTGTTCGAAATGTACTCTATCCAGCATTTTTAATAATGAACATTGGGAGCCTCCGAAATTCACGGCGTGACAAACTCATCTAGGACAAAAACAATTCGTTCAAAGGTTGCCGGCACCAAAACAACTAGAGACGAAGACAATAATTACTTTTGAATAAGCTGTCACTTTTCTGAAAATCAATGTCCAGCGCAGGCACGGATACAGTCAGTGATCAAACAATAAATATCACCCTTATCAGATCAGAAGATGGTGAGGGCGCCGCGCTTTTCCCTTTCGTCAACCCGCAGCCACCTCCCGAATCGTCAGCCACCTCCCAACCTTTGACACGGGTCAAACTTCGATCTATTTATAGGTAGTTAAATCTACCGGAACATGTATAAGGCGAAGTGATGTGCAATGATAGTCGCAATAGAGAGATTGTTTTGGTCTCTCTTTACTCATCTGCACCACACGAATTTAATTGATGTTTTTCCCTGGACTCTACCTTTACTAAAGTCTCGAATCTAGATCTAGTTGTAATCTAGTTGCAGGTTGCAGATTTAATAAATTGCCGACAGAGAGAGAGAGAGAGAGAGAGAGAGAGAGAGAGAGAGAGAGAGAGAGAGAGAGAGAGAGAGAGAGAGAGAGAGAGAGAGAGAGAGAGAGAGAGAGAGAAGGGGGGGGGGGGGAGGGAGGAGTAGATCTTGCGAGAACTGAGAACTTCCGGGCAAAACAAAATGGCGACCCGCGTAGTTCGGCTCGATTTGAAGAGTGATAGAGCCATAGCATCTTTGTAGTTTGTAGACGATCAAATTAGCTTACTTTTGTGCTATAACGTCATTTTTTTCTTTGTTTTTGTCAATTTGATCATCCACATCGATAGAAAGTATTTCGAAATTAGGAAAAACAGGTCTTGTTCCACACTGGGTGAGAATAGCCAACGTTGGCAAGTCTCACCCGGGGTGAGAGGTCAATCGTAGGGTTTTTATTCTCACCCCGGGTGAGGATAGCCACTTCCTTACTTAAATGATCAGGTGATTAAACTTGATCTCTTACTGACAATATAAAAGTCAATTTAAGCTTCATTTCGTTAGAAAAAAAATGTGTTAGGTTTGCTAACTTCTTAGACTTTGTGTTAAACAACACTTTTAACAAAACGAATCCTTACAAGCCTAGGCTTGGCCTTCGTAATCTCGAACGTTTAGAAGTAGAAGTAGAAGAGTCTACTACTAGAGTCTAGAGTCTAGTCCAATTTATTTAATCTCTTGAATGTACTGGATAACAGAAATCTGCAACCTGCCACTAGATTACAACTCTAGATCTTGATCTAGATTCGAGTTTTAGTAAAGGCAGAGTCCAGGGAAAAAACTTCAAGAAATTCTCGTGGTGATGAGTAAAGAGAGACCAAAACAATCTCAATAAATAATATATTCGCGACTATCACGGCACATCAGTTCACCTATACATGTTCCGGTAACTACCTATAAATAGATGGAAGTTTGACCCGTGTCAAAGGTTGGGAGGTGGCTGACGATTCGGGAGGTGGCTGTGGGTTGACGAAAGAGAAAAGCGCTAGGGCGCCCACAGCCTGGATCTGACCGGATCATCTTCAAGATCTGAAAGCTATACCATTGATAGATCTGTTTTGTTCGCTTTGGGTTGTTTGTTGTTGTTGTTGTTGTTGTTGTTGTTGTTGTTGTTTGTTTGTTTGTTTGTTTGTTGTTTTTTTTTTTTGGGGGGGGGTGATTTTTTGCTCATTACATCTTTATGATAGAATGCATCATGCTCATGCTCAGAAACAGTTCAAAATGAATTTCAGTCGGATTTCTCCCTTTCACATGCAAAAAATCTCATAACACCGCTGACTGGCCGCTTTTTCAATGCAGCCATCTTTCTTTTACCCCCTTAAGAATGTTGCTGTGGTTTTGGAAAGGAAAAGTGCACTGCACCAGCTGTTGTGCAGCGTTCACAAATTGAAAATCGATGCATTATAGTATTTATAGTTGGCCCTACTTACAATAAGTCTCGGTTACAACAGTACTTCGGCTACCACAGGCTTTTATTATATATATAAATAAATATATATAAAATATATATTATATACATAATATATATATTACATCTCCGTAATCGATCTCTCATAATATAATATGGTTTAAAAAGTTCTTCATGGCAGGCATTTAGACAGACTTGTTAAGCTATAAGTCGTCCGTCCAACCATCAATACATTTTTTAAAAAGACAAGAAAGCAGAACCCCCCCCCCCCCCCCCCCAAACCAAACCAAAGAAAAAAAACGAATGAAGCGAAACAATATCCAACATCGTGAATTGTAGCCTACCTATGTGACCCAAAGTATGGCTTAAGTTGATTGTGAAATATACACATTTTATCATATGTCATACTGTGTTTGAACGGGGGGTGGGGAGGAGGAGAGCTGGATGAGCTCTGATGTCGCAAAATATCCAGTGAGGGAGTAAGCGTGACCTTCTCTGACACCATATCATCACATAGTCTCCCTGCTGGGTGGCGGCACTTGTAACGCGAATTAATTAATGACTGACCGCAAATTTGGCACTGATCGCTAGATCAAGATCTGCCGCAGTTTTACGTTGTGTTCCTTTTTTCCAATTGTAGAAACATTTCGATTAAGTTTAGGAATAGTTGTAGTGGCAATACCCAGTGCCTATTGTGGCGGTACAGTTCTCTACAATACAAACCGATTGCCTACCGACCGCCTACCGATTGCGGCCTGAAAACAAATGCGTTTATTTTTTAGGCCGCGAGTCGAGCCATCGGTTTGCGCCACGACGGTCGCTTTTCGCCCTCAATCTGGATAGCCCAGTCCAAGAAACCGTGCCGAACCGAACAAATCGTGCTAATATGGCCATGGGCACTGGGTATAAAGCGCACACAGCATACAGTACCCGTGCATCCCAAATGATGTTGTTTTTTATTTAGTAGAGGGTTTTACGGCGCTCGCAACTGCATAAGGTCATATGAGCGCCAAGGGGTGGATGTCAACAGAGAAGTCTTTACAGGGAATCAGACTTACTCTGCTCACCTCTGTATTTTCAACAGCACAAAGTCTGCTTCGACTATCAAGGCACCCCGGAAATAGCAGGTCACACGAGTGTGACAAACATACAAAAGAAGTAGAGGAAAACGACAATAGTAAGGATTAGGAAAGAAAAAGCAGCAGTTCCTTGTTGTAGTTCAGGCACAGTTATGAGCGTGACATAATGAATCAGGTCATTAACAATTCTACTGTGCATGAACGAGAAATGACCCCCCCCCCTTTTTTTTGGGAATGGCCTAAAGATACTACATTCAGTGGCACTACCCCGGGGGGGGGGGGGGGGGGGGGGAGATGTTTAGTCAACCTCCATGCGACTAAGATTCTAGGGTTACCCTCGGTCGTAAAAGCTTTTAACGCCCCTATCAACACTCTATAGTGAAGCGTGCTGAAAAAAAACCGAGTTATTTCTCGGATTCAAGCCTTATAATGGAAATGGATACTTCACGCTTATAGGTGAAGTTTTTTACAATTTATAAGTCTGAAATAATAAAAGGCAGATTATAAAACTTAACCCTATCCGTACGCCCCGGGATCATTTTGTACCCCTGGGGTTGTATTCTTCACGTTATAGAATACTTCTACTTCTAGTACGAAGATCTCTTTGAAACTTTCAGTACTTCTTTTAAACAAATCGTTTTAACAGACTGCTATGCAAAGAGTACAGGTCGGATTAACGTGTACACTTCCTCTTTGGAAAGTGGTGGCACATAGTTCCCCACGTCGTATGGATACGATAGGGAAACACGACGTACGGATAGGGTGAAAGAATATGGCAAGAAAAGAAAAACTGCAAATTTGACCCAAATGTCGATTTTTGGTAGCCCACCAGAGAGGTTTTTTTTTTTATAGTAGAGGGTTTTACGGCGCTCGCAACTGCATAAGGTCATATGAGTGCCAAGGGGTGGGTGTCAACAGAGAAGTCTTTACAGGGAATCAGACTTAGACTGCTCACCTCTCTTGCTTCAACGGCACAAGGTCTGCTTCGACTATCAAGCCACCCCGGAAATAGCAGGTCACAAGAGAGTGACAAAAATACAAAAGAAGTAGAGGAAAAGACAATAGTAAGGATCAGGAAAGAAAAAGCAGCAGTTCCCTGTTGTAGATCAGGCAGTTATGAGCGTGACATGAGTCAGCCCATTTACAATTCTACTATGCTTGAACGAGAAATGTCCCCCCTTTGGGAATGGCCTAAAGACACTACAGTCAGTGGCACTGCCCCGGGGGTGCCAGAGAGTTTGACGTCTATCTCTGAAAGGACCGAGCCAAAAGGGAGACTCGTGTAAAGTGCCTTTCCCAAGGACACAACGTCGGGCCGAGATGAGGCTCAAATCCCCGAACCCGCAATCTCACGATTACGAGTCCGATAGCCAAACCACTAGACTATTGACGCCGGAAAAGAACAGAGCAATAACTGACAAATTGGCAGTGAGTTATCTCAGTAATGAAAACGATCCCATTCTTTAATACGTGTACTTTGTTACAGTATTTGTAAACTTGATCCCCGCATATCATACAAGCGGATTTGACTTTACCAGAGGAATATTACTTCAAGCCCGGTGGTCCTGTTACAGCCGGGGCCCACTGCAGTGTTTGACATATCATTTTTAGGGACTGCCCGAATACATAAACACGGGGTACCCCTGCGCAGCCCACATTTTATTTTCTTTCCGCCTTTTTATCCCCCTTTTATGCCCAAAAAGAAGAAAAACCAACACCAAAAAACACAACAAAATGAAAAACAACAAACTTTCAAGTAAAAGATGAGGGTGCCATTCCCAAACGGGGACAGATGCTATTCTGTGAAATACACATGTGCCCAATTTTTGTTCTGATTCTGAGAAGTGCATCCCAACAGCTCGGCTCTTCTTAAACGGCTATAAATTCCTGACAAAATAACACTTCCTACATCTAAATTGAAGCTGCCACATGTTTAATCGGCACCATAAAAATACACCAAGAAAATTTTAAGCAAGTTAATGGCTGAGTGTGGATAGTTTTTAACCTACACAAGGAAAGAAGAATCATGGTAACGTAGCATCCCCCCCCCCCCCCCCAACAACAACAACAACAACAAAAAGACAGACAGACGGGAAGGACCCAACGACAAAACAGCATTCAAAATGGATGAAAAACAGCACACAAACACTTCCCTCATCAGACCCCGTTTGCTCAAGATAACACCCTTTCGTTGTTGGCGCAGTCTGCTTCTGTTTTTTTCAAAATACTTCGCCGCTGCTTTACCTGGTTATTTGATTGTTTTGACGTGATGTGAGCAGGTCATCTTATTTTGTTTTCGTATCTTTAAAAAAAGTTATAGTGAGAGTTTGAAGACATTTACAGCACAAATAGTCATATACGTGCCGAAAAGTAGATGTGTTATAAGCGAGTAACATTTTTTTAAAAAGAGAGAAAAGAAAAAGAAGAAGAGAGAGAAGGACGTATGTTTGATACGAAACATAGAGCAAAACACACAAGAGCATCTGCCAACCACCCATTTATATATTTTTTTTCTTAGACCCTTTTGTTCGAAGAACAGCATAGCATTAGAGGTGTTACAAGAGAGTAACATACACAAAAAAGGCGCGGAGATAAAGACGATATATATATGTTTGTTAGGAAAGAAGAAGCAAACCACACCAGAGCACCTGCCATCCACCCACCTCAACATGTTTCTTTCTAGAGAGGAGATGCATGTATTTTCTTTCTCTCTCTCTTTCTCTCTGTCTCTCTCTCTGTGTCTATGTGCATATAAATACATATACGGTACATATAAATGTATGTTTTAAGAGGGGTGGGGGGGGGAGACAATGTCTATTTTTGGTAGCACGGTGTCAAGTAAGTGGGGAGCCTTGAGTCTCCTCAAATAACGCAAATGAACGACACATTGGAGAATCGAGTCGTGGTCATCCACTTCATAGCCCAGCAAGACACCAACTGAACTCAAGATTTGCTCTCCCCGTCGTTTTAGGCAAGAAAAATTCTTAAATTATGCAAACTGAGCCCAAAAATGTGAGATTATGCGATTCTGTTAATTTTAACGAAGAATGATAAAGGAAAATAATCAGAAATTATGCAAAAAATGATCAAATTATGCCAAATTATGCGGGGTGCATAAGACCACGGGGACAGTATAAGTCTCTCAAACAACAACAAACTCAGACATATTTGAATGCCTCATTACAAAAGAACATTTAATTTTGTTCGCAGATTTACTTACTTCACAGTGATAAAAATAAATAAATCCACAAACCGATTTTAAAAAATGGGCATCCGAAATTTGTTCAGATCTATCCAGTCCACGAGTCGCTCATGAGATCTTCACTCCTGTCTGTCTCCTTCCTTCACACCGCTCCCCCCCCCCCCCCCCCCCCCCCCCCCACTATGGGGTTTTCTGGTGAAAATATATTCATACGTATCATTTGAGCACTATGTTTTATTCCAAGCAAATCCATATCTAACCGACAAAGGACAGGAAACGCCAAGGATTGAGTTCTGATTGCAAGGTGCTCGGGCCTCATCCCTGCAATGCATCAACTTGTGGACGGACTCAGCTTTCGATTTCCTTACTTCCGGCAATACAGAACGGAGGAATCATCGCACGCAGCTGCCCATTCTGTCATCAGAGGTTGGGTTGGAAAAGGTTCGATAAGAAACTTTCATCTGGACAAAAAAAGAAGCTAAACTGCCCATTCTCAAATAGAACACGACATGCATTTCTGACAGAGTTCAGCGAAGAGCGCAAAAACTCGAACGTTGGATTTGCGTTTGAGTAAATGACAGTGACAATCTTTTATTTTTATCATCTCGTAGGGAGAAATTTTTCTTGGTCGTATACAATGGTAGCAGATGTTACAAAGGTTTGGTGCATTCACGCATATGCACACCAAGACAGGATATTAGGAAATGCATGTCTCACGTGCTTCGACCCGCTCCGTAAAACATTCTCTCTCTCTCTCTCTCTGTTTCCTTTGAGGCATTGTGTGTTCAGTAACCTCACTGCAGTCGGTACGAATGAATTTCCTATATCTGTCTGTTCTTGCTTTTTAGGAAATGCATCGTTCACTGCAAGTCGATAATTGAAATTCCCACGTGGCTATGGTCACTTAGCATTATTTCAGCCTATTTTAGAACATTTGTCTTGAGCATAAATTCAAAGTTACTTAGGTCTCTACAATATTTTGATGCTTTTCTGATCAACTTGTTTATTTTCATGATGTGCTGTCTTCCCAAACTGCTACCATAGCAAGAGATACCAAAATTTATCAGTTTCTATTGTGGTGGGGTAGAATATCTGAAGGATGAATGGAATCAGATAGAAAGACGTAAGTTTTCCCAGAAAGTGCAGCCTCTGATCTACCCTTTTAACTATCTTGTTTACCTGATTTTTCCATGTAAAATTGTTGTCGATTGTAAGACCAAGATATGTGCATTACTCCGTGATTTCAATAGGTTCTAGTTCAACTACGAGTGGTGGGATTGTTGGTTTTTCTCTTCTAAAATTAAAAATAATTTTCTTTGATTTTGAGAGGTTCACTTTTAGAAAATTTGAATAGCACCATTAAAGAAAAATACTTTTCTTTTCATCTAAATACTCTTTTTCATTAAGGTTTATTAATTCAATAACAGCGGAGTCATCTGCAAACTTAACTAAGCGTGTTGTTTTTTTTTATTTACTTCTATCTTCGTTGGTATATATATATATATTGTATACAAAACAGGTGACAAAACACACCCCTGAGGACCGTCGGTGTTAGAAATGATTGTGTCAGATTCATTCTGTGTTGTTCAGCGTAACACATTGTGGTCTGCCTGTCAAAAATTACAGGACCCATGCTGTGATACAATGACTAACTCTCAGACTCAGAAGTTTTTCAATGACAATATGCGGTTGAATTGTATTAAATGCTGAGGAAAAATGAACAAAAAGTACCCTCGTTTACGTTTCACACCTTCCAAGGTGTTTCAGTATAGAGTCATAAAAGACAAGCACAGCATCTTCTACGTTGATCTCTTGTTTATGCAAACTGGAATGGATCTAGATGATCACAACCTGGAGTATTTGAGAGGATCAATTTTTCAAGGCCTTTTTCAAGAAAAGGATGTAAGGGCGACTGGTCATAAATCACTTAATTCATATACTTTAGTTTTTTGGGGTATTGGTATTACTTCTGAT
>NW_004797699.1:603316-613218 GCF_000002075.1 Aplysia californica
CTGAGATCGAGTGATGAAATGCCAATTGCGATCAGGCCCACCTTCTCTGCTGCTGAGCAGTAAACGTGCCACGACGCCAGGTACAAATGAGCTGAGAGCATTCATATATAAAAATGCTCATTTACATTAATCAAAACCTCAAATAAACATTTTTCAATTGCAAAACCCGCGGTACGGCTGGCCACCACAACATAAGAACAAATTAAATGAAGAAAGAAAGAAAAAAAGAAAGAAAGAAAGAAAGAAAGAAAGAAAGAAAGAAAGAAAGAAAGAAAGAAAGAAAAAAAAGAAGTCAACTTCAAAGGGGCAAAACTTTATCAGGTAAAATAAACTGTCATTTTTTTTTCTTTTTCTCCGCAGAACAACCGCAGGAACACCAGAGGTAAAGAACTTGATCTTTCAGCAGTCGTAACAACATGAAGCAAGGATTTAGCAACAACATGTGTAACTCTGCATATTTTTGTACAAACGTTAACTTTCACACACAGCAGAACACTCACACACAACTTAAAGTTTTAGTTTTAGTAAGACTTTACGGCGCTCGCAATTGCATAAGGTCATAATGTGAGCGCCAAGGGGAGGATGTCAACAGAAAAGTCCAAACGGAGTGGATGTCAACAGAGAAGTCCAAACGGGGTGGATGTCAACAGAGAAGTCCAAACGGGGAATCGGGCTTACTCTGCTTACCTCTCTAGCCTCAACAGCAAAAGTCTACTTCGACTATCAAGGCACCCCCCGGAAATAGCAGTTCACAAGAGAGTGACAAACATACAAAAGAAGTAGAGGTACAAATGACGAAAGTCAGGATGAGGAAAGAAAAGGCAGCAGTTCCCCCTATGTTGTTCCGGCACAGTATGAGCAAGACATTGATAAATCAGCCCATTTACAATTCTACTGTGCATAAGAACATGTTAACACCCCCCTCTGGGACAACCAAAAGACACGCCCAACACAAAATACAACAAAACAAGTGCTGTAACGTGATCAGTCAAGACACTCACTCTGAAAAAGGGCAAACCAGACCAAATCAAAACATCAAAAACACACACAGAGAGAATCACTTGTTTCCACACGCATACCACATAACAGGCCACTGAATCTGTCGTCTCTCAAACACCCCCCCCCCCTGAAAAAAAAAAGTAAAAAAGTAAATAAATAAATAAAAAATAATAATAATAAATAGTAAATTTGACGAAACCGAAAAGGGTAGATTTTAGAAAACACCATAAAATTATCAAGCTATTGAAACCACCCAAAAACACAAGGAGCAAACGGGCAGTGTGCGAAACGCAAAGCTGCCTCTTTCTTCTCCTTCCCGATATACACTCCGAAACTGCAGTTCCAAATTTTGAAAGAAATCGACCTTTCTTGTTCGGTGACACAACAGTTTTTTTCCAACAGTTTCGTCAACTCCGACCACACACACACACCCAAAACCCTGATAACTTCAGAAAAAAAGCTTTCCCCCCCCCCCCCCCCCTTTTTTTTTTCGTTTCGTGAGAGATTCAGAGGACTATTAATGTTTAAAGCAAACTTGGAACATAACTAGTATTCATTTTTAAAAAATAAAGAATGAAACGCAGAAACATGTTCATTTTTCATGTTCTCCTGCGTTGAAAGAAATGTTGCGGCTTACTGGTTTCTTGATCGCACGTTCCACGAACTCATGTTTTCTCTGAGGAAAATCCCCGGCAATGAAATCAGTCATTTACCCGAGGCGAGATAATGCTTACCACATGGTCAACAATTACCAGTGAAAGGCTGCGGCCTGGTCCTGCCGTCATCATTAGAGAAACTCTCCAGTTACGTATCAATTTTCCAAAACAACCCCCAACCCTCTGTACTGTTCGGCCAAATAATCATTACCTGGTTGATCTTTCAGGATCTTTCCATAGAGAAGGGGAAAAAGGGACCACACAACACAGGAAACTATAATCCATTCAAAAGAAGTTGAAATTTAATGTTGTCGTCCACCACGTGAAAAGTGCCACAACTGAACTTATTTTTAGACAGTTGCATAATTGAAAAGCATGAAAAAGGACACACTACACTGAACGCAAAAACTAAACACTTTCTTCATCTTAAATGAATGACAAAAAAGTCTTTTACGAGGGTAATTTATTACAATCAATAAAGATTAAAAGCTAGCTTACAATAAGGGTGTACTCCTTTTCAAATTTTCGCAAACTGGCGTCACTGTGCAGCTGTTTGTCACTTAAATATAATTGCATGCAGAAGACGTCATGACGATTCCCTTGTGTGGAGTTGATGGCTTTTTAAAAATTCTTAAATTGAGTATTTCTGTTGGTCTGCTGGGATGTTGTATCCATCTCATCTCAGGTCTTCCCTGACAGGCTGAGTTGAAGCAGCCCCCTCCTAAATAATCTTAACTGTGTCGATGGGGATGTTTTTTAGCTTAGTTTTATAATAGATTTTTACGGTGCTCGCAACTTCATAAGGTCATATGAGCGCCAAAGGGAGGATGTCAACAGAGAAGTCCATACAGGGAATCAGGCTTACTCTAATCATCTCTCTTGCTTCAACAGTACAAAGTCTGGTTCGACTATCACGGCACCCTGGAAATAGCGGGTCACAAGAGTTTGACAAACATACAAAAGAAGTAGAGGAAAAATGACGATAGTAAGGATTAGGAAAGAAAAGGCAGCAGTTCCATGTTGCAGTTCAGGCACAGTTATGAGCATAACATTGGTGAATCAGCCCATTTACAATTCTACCTTGCATAAGAACATGTTAATGTCCCCCTTTGGTAATGGCCTAAACACACGTCAGACAGTAGCACCGCCCCGGGGGGTGAATGGGGGTGTAAAACACAAACACAAAATATTCAATGTAACTCCCTCGGCTGCCCCATTTGTTCCAACTTGCTGCTTCAGTCCTGCGAGGGACAAATTACGATAATAACGCAATCATTCATGATATCATCATCCCAGACGACTGGCAATGGCTCCCTGGCAGCTCGGTGAACTTTCGTTTTTGTTTGATTTAGTAAAGGCAGACACATCGGCACAATGATGATGATCAGATAAAAAAGAAGAATATCTAGGACCATGTGATACAGAATGGTCATTTCGTGTGTGACTATGCTTTGTGTGGGTGGGCGACTGATGAGTATGGGAAAGACGGAGAGAAGACTGAATGTGTGTGTGAGTGTGTGTGTGTGTCTGCGTATGTGTGTGTGTGTGTGTGTGTGTGTGTGTGTGTGTGTGTGTGTGTGTGTGTGAGAGAGAGAGAGAGAGAGAGAGAGACAGAGACAGAGAGACAGAGAGAGAGACAGAGAGAGAGAGACAGAGAGAGAGAAAAGGGAAGGGCAGAGAGTTAATGCCCATAAAACACTATTTGCGTATGCTTGTGTGAGTGAATTGAGCATTGTTGTATACTGTATCATTGTGCACGAATGCAATGAGTGCATTTTTATGTTGATTCTGAATCTTGAATGAATGTATGCTGATGTTCTGATATACACCTAAAGCCATTGTTATAGCTGAAGTTTGCACAAAAAAAGTCAAGAAAAGTGTAAATGTCATGACATTCATTAAGCAAATAAATACAAAAAACAACAATGTTTTAATGACAATGAAAAGAAAACTTAGTCATGAGGCCTGTTTTCTTTTAATTTAAACCCCAGTTATGAGACACTAAATAAGCTAATTAGAAGTCAATGCATCATAGATAAAGAAAAGATTTCATACTCATACTTCATGTATAATGTATCATAATAAATGTAAGCACCGACCTTCAAGTACAAGCATATCATGTCCTCATTAAGTAACAGTTGGTACCTCCCCCACCGCCATGCACATATTCCCCAAAGTAAAATAGCAGAGAAGTGTTGTTGCGGCATACAGACTTCCCAAACCCACACTCATACTGTCCCCACATTATCCACTTCTTCCTGTCACTACAAGTGCAAGTGACTGGACAAGGGGAGAATAAAAAGATATCATGTTAGTCTTTCAAGTTAAATAAGTGCAGCTGACGGATGAAGACTTGATAAATTATCTTCCCAGGGCAGGAATCGAATTGGAATCATTTGTGTGCAAACCAAAGACTCTAAAAAATACAGGGTGATTAAAAAAACAAACCCAACCAAACTGTACAACTTGCAAAAAAAAAAAAATATTGCACAAAATTTGCACTAGAATGTTGTAATTTAGAACAGATATAATTCATTCAAATGGAATTTGTTGGACATGAAATTCACAAAGAAACTTATTTTCGAAAACGGAAATGGCTAGTATAAAACCACCTATAAATGCAAAATGCACCAATTTAAAAGATCTTGTAAGGAAAGTCCTGGAATGATTAGGTTTGTTTTTTTCCTTTCCTTTTATTCTCAAAGTCTAATCATTCCGTCCCTGCAACCTTAAAACAATATATCTTTTTTCCTATGGAGTTAAAAAAATATGTTTTTAAATTCTGGAATTCCTAGAACCAATGGTCTATATGTTCTCCTTTGGACTAGACACACATTTTCTGGTGTTTTACCTGTGGATTAGAAGGCACGGGTTACCTGTCCTGTTGTTACAGTTGAAATTAGCGAGAAAATGGCCACCAAAGTTTGGTGATTTCTAAAGTTGAATATTCATACTCTTTCTACAAAATTACACATTTTTGGTTTAAACCAATATTTTTCAGTAAAATTCACCCATACATCTGTTCTTTAATCTTCTCACTGCCATACCCCTTTGATATTCCTACCAAAGAGCTTACACTATCTCAGGCAAAGCAGGTTTCTGTACAAATTTTTTTTTTTTAAACAAGCAAATAAAACAATAAAACTTGCCCAAATGTTGGGAAAATACTGATTTCTCCATTCCCCAATTTCACAACAATGACCGATTCAATATGCACATTTTAAACAAGAAACAAATTAGAAGCAGAAAATAATAAACCTGAGGCATTGTGGTGTAATCACTCAGGCATCTCTTTTTGCAATTTTCTAAAACAAATTTTTCCTTTTTGACAAAACACCTCATATGTTTATATAAAAACATTTATTTGTGACTTTTACTGAAAAGTATTGATTTAATGAACAAAAAAATGTAAATTTGCAGTTACCAAGAACTCTAGAGCCTTGGAAATCACCAAACTTCTGGGGCCATTTTCTCGCTTATTTTACCTCTGAAACAAAGCAACCCCAAATACTTGCAAACCATGCCACAAAGTCTATATTTACACATTATTCACATTAACAACAAATAGTTAAAACAGGAGGAAAGGAAGTTCATATCTTTACAAAAACAGGGTCTTAAATCAAACAGAGAGAATAGTTGAGAACCTCTGGATTGTTATTTTTTGCCCACATGCATAATTCACAACATTACTAAACAAGAAATCAGAACTGAGCATCGCTTACAAAATAATATAGAGGTCTCAACCTTGCAACGCACCAACAGAAAAATCTCACGCCATGAAAGAGTCACTACTTCTTTCAACTGGAAGGGACAGTGACACTACTTGGAACACTAACTACCATCGAGCACTTACGGTGCGGTACTACTGGAGCAGCACTGCTCCCAGCACTGATGATGCTACTCCAGTGGCTCGAGCAAGGCGCTGCTTGTGAGTAACGAGTACTTGTTTACACACGACACACCACTGGTATACTTATACACATTTCAGATACAATCTACTGATCAGTTCTGGTAACCCTGGATAGTGGAAAGTGATGAAATAGAGAGAAAGAGGCATATATAAAGTAAAATAGACTTTCTCCTGCACTTGAAATCAGAGATTTCCGTGTTCTGCACACGAGATTATCATCAATGCTTTAGAGTAGCGACGGGGTTGTGCGATAGGGGGGTCAGCGCGACAACCCTGTGGTATGAACCAATTTAAACATGCTAGAGCGTTCCCGTGTTTATCAACATCCGACAGCACCCTTTCCTGTGGCTCGAGATTCTTGGCTGGTCGCTGAGGTTGTTTTCTGCTTGTACACAGACGCAAATTATTTCCAGGCTCGCAGATTATGTATTTTAACAGTGAATCGACCTGTAGTTGTAAGGCTGTCAATGCATTTTATGAAGATGTGTATACTGGCACTACACACAAAGCAGTGTGTTGTGCCTGTAGCATTAGTATTAAGCAAAGCACGGAGCCGCTAAGCCTCTCTGAGGGGATAGATGGGGGTAGGCGCGAAGTGGTAACATGGCTTCTGGTAAGGCAGGGTTTCACGTCTCAGACCTCTGCAGCGAGAATGGGGTAATATTCTATTGCATCAAGGCCCACACCAGTCACCTGACACAGCCTCTGGACCAGGCTTTCTTTGGGGCCATTATTAGGCAAGCGTGGCAAGAGGGGGTATGGAAATTTGTAACGGACACCACGGAATCTGTCACACTGAGTTGACTGAGGACGTTCGCCGGCATCCTGAAGAAGGCCTGGACAACAGCAGCTCAGCTGGAAACAGCCCTGAGGGGATTCACCAAGTCAGGGCTGTTTCCCTACAACCCTGACGTTGTCCTCACAAGTGACAAGCTGAACCCAGATGCACCTTCACAGGGTCCCCCGCCCCTACACTCCACTTGTCATCCACCTCTGCCCCATCCACCTTGTTTGCCTCTGAACCACCCATGACGTCACAAACTCGCCGTCGCCGACTCAAGGAAATATTCTCCATGAACTTTAAGCTTGGGGAGGAGAAGGTGGACCTGTACCTCAAGAGGTTTGACAATGGATACGACCTCAAGATCGACCCGGACTACAACATGTGGTCCAGTCTGAAGGACAAAATTGAACAACTGGCTCCTCTGCTCCCCCAGCCATCAGCAAGAGCCTTGGAACCTCAGACCCCCTCCAGGGAGATGACTAGCGACAAGGTGCTCACATTACCGTCATGTTAAAAAAACAAGGCCGTTAGAAAGCCTCAGCCACCTGTGCCACCGTCCATCAGTGGAAATGACTAGAAAGAGATGATACTCACGAAGAAGAGGAAGGCGGAAGAAGAACAACAGTAGAAGGTAGAGAGAAAGAAGCAAAGGGAGCAGAGAAAGATGGAACAGCTAGCACAAGCTGAAGACAAGAAGGAACGCGAAAGAGAGAAGGAAAAACAAAGGGAACAGGCAAAGAATGAGAAAGAGAAGAAGAAGAAAAGGAGAATTCAAGAGAAGAAGATGAATGCTTTGGTTGTGGCCTCACAGAAGAAGAAAGAGGATGAAGATTCCTCTGACTCAGGAGAAGAGCCGGAGTATGACGACAGCTCCGACGATTGAGAGAACATTACTGTCGACTGTGCTGGGTGTGGAGCCACCACTGCAGGACAAGAAGTGCTCACCCAGTACATGCTTTATGACAAGTGGTGGCTCGCCAACTGTGTCAAACAGATGGACCTGAAGGACAAGACTCAGGAAGACCTGGATGCCATGGACATTGAGATCTTTTGTTGTGTTGACTAATCTCCCCATCACAATTTGTTTCATACTAATAGTGTGAACAATATCTTTGTTTATCCATGTGCAATTAGATCCTCATGTATCTACTTTGCTGTTCTCATATATAATTTAATTCATGATTTTCAGAGTTATCTAGACTCACTAACAGATTACTGTTTCCCTTGTAAGTGTTGACTTCAGTTATTTTTTTTTGGGTCTTTCTCTTTTAGCTATAATAAAAACTGAGTGTCTCTTGCAACTTACAACCTCTTGTGTAATTTGTAAGAATATTTCCTCATTTGTGATAAGAAAATCATACGTTAGCCTATAAGATTCATAATAAGAAGTTATTAGGGCATATTGCAAGACCCACCCTATCCTAGCGCGCAGCCCCTCCATAAAACGCGCCCCCCTCAAGCAGGAACGCGCATCCCCGCTCATTGTCGCACACACCCGCCCTCACTTTGCCTCACAAATACCCCTACTGATGAGGGAGACAGGCAAACAAAGCAGGCATAGCGCGCTGGGCCGACAATAGCAGACGAAATTTGTGCGGTTACCTCCCCTCTCACCAAGGACTGGCAAGGTCACTTTTTATGCTTAGGGTAGCGCAGACTACCTCCTCTACTCTATAGCCAAACTATGTAATGACAACAATTAAGACAAAAAACTGGTTTCATGCAAGGGTCTTCCTTTGAACAAAGAACACCTGTTCTAGGCCTGCCAACCCTTCCATGACCAATATTTTTAAAAAAAAGGAGTTTTCTTCAAAACCCTCCTTAAAAATCAGAGGTTGGGGGGGGGGGGGGGGGGGCCTCCAAAACCCTACTGATTATGATAACATTATAGAAATGCGTGTAAACATCATAAACGATAAGTCACACAAATTCAAATATAAACCAGTGTATTTCCACATCATTGGTGAAAAGTTGCTTACGACCAATGGAAATGGAATGCAAGCAACAAAATTGGATTTTATACAAATCTGATCCAGACTCTTCAACAAACAAAATTTAAAGAAAAACTGAGTGGAGGGCTCCAATTTTATCGGACTACTTAAAATCTGTAATGTTAAATGATTATAAAGGGGTGGGGGTATCATGTCATACAAGTACTTCTAACCAGCTCAAAATGTTCAGATCCAAACGCTAAAGGTTTGAGTTCTGCCACTGCAGGCAGTAGTAGAAACACATTTCAATTTTCTCAGCATCCATTATAAAAATTTACATCATGCGACATGCAATTTTAGGATGGATCTCTACAAACCAATCTATGAGTCAACCTGTGTCGACGAAAGGGACAACAAAAGAATAGTATTATTACTTTGATTCCTGTCCCATGCTAAGGTTTGTAAGTTTGTATTATCACCTTCTTTGTTCACATTTGTATCCGTTTTACGTGAATAATTATAATGACATTACATTTGTCGCAATTATTAGTTCATGAAATAATTGATGATTTCTATTCGAACTATGCATACACTAAGCGTAATTGCCTCATAATTTTCATGCTCTGAACCGATCCATGGGGTTTCAGGGGGGCATGTCCTGAGGTTAAAAAAAAAACAACCTGGGGGTTACCGGGTGGCACACCCCTATTTTCCCCCATGATTGGATGTTTTTCAAAACAGTTTGAAATTTTCTTGAAACTAAACTTTCCAACATTTCAAATGTGAGATCAGCAGCCTAAAATATAGTCGTTTGACCCTCAAAAGCAGTGCACTTAGTTTGTGTATGGGAACGAAAGTAAAATTGTCACCAAACATTGATAATGTGAATGTGGTGGTACTCTACTTAATCAAACTTTAACGTTTAAAGTGTATAATAAAAGTTTTAATTTCGTATTTTATTAGTGAAACAAACAGGAAGCAGGAGAATGATGTCAGTATCAGTCAGAGAGAAATTCTCCAAACTAGCAGCAAAAAGCGTAGCTTCATGAACGTGAGTCACTGGCTGGTTCCAAGACTAAATTTTAACACATGAAGCTACAGCGAGCTCCTAGTACTCCTAGCACACCTTTGTGAGTGGCCCACATATAGATGACACATTTCCGCCATCTATATTTGTCATCTTCCAGGGCTTTCCCCAAGACTCTTGGGTTTCCCTCCCCAGTAACTGTTGACTAGATCTCGCCGTCTGAGGTTTAAACAATTTTTTGTTGGTGTATTTGATATGTGTATATATATATATATTCATGAAGCTTCTTGTTCTATTTCATGTTTGTTCTGCATTGTTTCAGATGTCTAAAATGAGAATGTCGAATTGTGTTGATTAAAACCAAAACATCTTTGGTCATTACTCTTTCGTTATCTTTTAGGCCGTCATTCGAGTCCGAATAACATTTTTTTATATTCGGACTCGAGTCCGAATATGGAAAAATATTATTCGGACTCGAGTCTGAATATGGAAAAATGTTATTCGGACTCGGGTCCTGAAAAAAAGGAAGTGTATTCGTTCTATAGATCTATCGTTCAGTGCTTCCAATTTTCCGCCATTTTTTAGTTTCCCCCAC
>NW_004797699.1:613779-615289 GCF_000002075.1 Aplysia californica
CCGGTCTCTACCCAGCCTGAGGCGAGTCACGAGTGAGGTAGGACAGGAAGCCGGAGTCACGAGTCACAGGAAGTCGGAAGTGATGTCATGCTGGACAAGAATCAGTCCAAATAACATTTTTGGCTGTCGTTAGAGTCCAAATAACATTTTTGGCTGTCGTTAGTCCGAATAACATTTTTTCATATTCGGACTCGAGTCCGAATAGTCACTTCGTATCTTTTATTTATAAACACTCTCAGCAATTCTTGAAGAATACCGGACCACTCTCGTACACATTATTGCACGAGAATGTGGTTCAAAATTTTAATGAATAGATCTACTGGTCCGAGATTCTCCATTGAGAGATAAAAACTGGTGAAAATCGTGAATTCCTAAGGCCTAAGGCCTAAAGGTTGAGACTTTGGCAAAGTCAGTCCGCTGGTCCGGTTTTCTTCAATCTTAACGGAAGCCCTGGAAGACGACAAAAGTCTAGATATAGATTTCGAGATTAGATCTTGATCTAGATTCTAGATCTAGATCTAGATTAGAAAGAATATCCTCTACTCTAGTTCTAGCCTACAAAAATAATCACAAAATTTGTTTACCTCCAATTTCATGTTTCGTTCGAAGATCGTCTGGGCCTTGTGGGTGAGTTGAGCAAATGCAGCACTAAGTGCTGTCATTTTTTGGCGGCCATCAAACGTTAATTCACATTGATCTGCATCTATCTCTCCTAGAAGCAGATCTAGATCGACAAACGCTTTGTCAAATTCTTTTTCCAGAATATCCAGCCACCGAAACGACAGCGTGGCAGCCATGTTTTGCGTTTACAAAGCTTTGTAAAGTGCAGGATGAATGGGGTTTCGAAGTTACAGATCTCAATGATAATTTATCAAAACAATTATTTTCCCAGTTCATAGTTTTGAAATGAATCAAGAAAAAATCTTAATGGCTTAATTTCTCTTCATAGCTTTTTTTTGCTTGAAAGTTCGAAAATGCGGCTATCTTCTATCGGGTAGCTGTAACCTGTCCTGAAAATTGAAACTGCAAGCACCGCGGGACCGAACTTGCAAAATACAAATTTATGTTAGGCTTAAACCTAGGATATCTGAGAGAAATAGAGGAGGGAATATAAAAGGTATAGATCTAGCCCTAGTGTTAACAACATAGACACCATTATCTGTAAACAAGCGAATGAATAAAGAATTGACTAGTGAAAAAGCCAATTTAATTTGTCACCAACGGGGAAAGGGCATTGGGGGGGGGGGTCTCTCACAACAAAAAATAACCCGTAGATCTACTATTTTTAACTGCAATGAGAAATGGCAATCAAAAGTTTAGTTATTATTATTTTACTTGGGGGTTTTTTCAACATGTTGTTTTAAGCTTTATGTTTTCGTCCACTCTTATGGCTCGTGAGCGTGTGCCTCTTGACTTGCACACATAAGATTATGGAAAACTCTGTGCCCACTGCTCCACTTAGAAATAAAATGGATCATAAGTGACAAAGAAACTTGTTTCTGCTCACGTA
>NW_004797699.1:617346-619899 GCF_000002075.1 Aplysia californica
AACCCCCCCCCCAAAAAACAAAAAAACAAACAAACTAAACCAAAACAAAACAACCCCTAATGAAAAGAAGAAAAAAAACACACTCAAAATTAGCGTACAAAAGTAAAATTTAAAGAAAAAACAACAACAAAACAACTTAAAGTAGATAATAATGAGGAAACGTGTTAGATAGATCAAGATCTAGATCTAGATCTAGATCTAGTTTGTATAATGCTTGCGTTGATGCGCTTGAAGGTAAGCTGTTATTTATGGTGCATAAAGCCAATGGAATTCTCTAATCTCTAACGCATTGAATGCGTGCAATTTGCAATGCAAGTGAACAACTACAACCAAACTATGGCATTTGATCGCATAATATAACCTACACATAGCAGACATATGAAAATTAATCTGCTTCAGAACTTCGTTAAAAAACGACTCCTCCTTTTTCTTTTCCATTTGCTCACTCTGTCACCCCCTCCCTCCCCCTGGAACATCGTATACCCCTGTTGTCTTTCCAGATACGATACTTCTCATGAACAAACACCCTCTCCCCCTTCCTTTCAGCCAGTATGTCTCTATGTCTGTCTCTTTGTATTTTTGCGTCAGAGTTCGTGGTCTAGAGTATTTTTGAAGCTGATTTGTTTAATAACGTAATCGCAAATAAAGATTTTAAATACTCTTCCAATGATAAGTTTAGTTCCTGCCCTTCTGTAGCTTAACGTTTTAATGTGGCCCATTTCTCTAAGTTCAAACAACGAAATGTTCTTCAAAGCTAGATATAGTGAAACACTGAAAAAAACAGTGAAGTTAGTAAAATGCCACTGTTTTCATTTAACGACATAGGATCTCAGTGAGTGTGTAATAGAAAGCCTTTTTTTCGGGTTCTCATCAAAAGTTCGACCAATACATCATTTGACGTCCTCACAGTTGACAACGACGTTTTGTATCTTAAAACTGACCGGAGCCGTCATTGATTGATTTAAAATACAATTTGTAGGCCTAGCTCTAATGGTCCTGTCATATTGCATGTGACACCGCACGATAGCTTGTGGCAATTTATTTTTTGTTTTGTTGTTTTATTATTATTTTTAAAAACGATTATTTTCAAATATTAAGTTTTAATTGTTTTATTCTATTTTATTTTATTATTTAACTTTAAATATTTATTTTTTCGGCCTGGGGCTGGGTGGGTGGGTGGAGGGGGGGGCATCATCTAGTGTTTTAACTAATATGCCATATCCCCAAGGATGCTGAATGCTTTGGTTCTTTAAATTAGATAAAAGAACTACATGTAGTGTGTGATGTAATGTCTGTCCAGTGTGTTTGTTTGTGCCTTGAATATATTTTTTTCTCTCTCTGCTTGTGTTCCGAGTTGGGCAGATGTTATGAGATATTCAACTCTGGGTCAACTGCCACCCCCTTCTTTTTTCTAAATTCTGTGTGTTGTCTATTGTGTAATCTGAACTTCGATTCTTTTAAGAAGCTGAGAGTTTTAAAAAGAATGAATAACTTCCTTTGACTTTTGGTGGGATCAGATTTCTGTGGTTTTTGCAAACATATTGATAAGATTAAGTCACTGTATATGCTGTGGCCTCTCTGGAGAGTCCTTGCACGGAAATAAATCTTGAAGAGCAAAGTGAACGTGAAAGAGAGATAGACAAATTCAATGAGTAACTGAATAAGAACACGTCGGAATGGTGTTTATGATCCGGAAGCGTTCTTACCAATCAACTAGAATTCACCTCATTCACAGAAACACCACTAGCGTCTATGGAATAGTGATTTAAGCGCCTCGCTGTCGCACGCAGAAGGTGTGAGTTCCCGTCTTGCAAAGTTTTTTTAAAAATTGTCTTTTTTTAAATCGAGTATCTCCGTGTCAGCTTGATATTGTAATGTATCCCTCTCAGCCCGAGACGGCCCTGTCAGACAGGGTCGAAGCAGGCAGCCCACCTCCTAAATGATTAGAATCGATTGGGAGTGTAAAACATTTATAGTTACAATAACACAAGCTCCTGTCTCACGCAATGCGATCCGAACGCCAGGCCATTCGAGCCCTGTACTCAGTGTACTCTCGCGGGAAATATTTGCACTGGCTGGCCAGCACGGAGATAAAACAAATAAAATGCGTTCAATGAAAATGCATCTGATGATAAGCAAAGTGGTCACAGCTGTAGTTAACGCAGCCCCGGCTAACGATTGATGCTCTCTCTATACCTTGATGCGGCTGGGAGACATTTTTGGGGTGACGTTCACCAAGCATTGTTGTTGGCTAACGTTTAGATTTATCATCCAGCCCGACGAGCTCTCGAGTGGTTCACTTTATTATTATTATTATCGGAAAAAATAAACTTCAGGATGATTGGGTTAGCTGTCTAGCGTGCTGACGTATAAAGAAAATGTTGGCGTTGTTATGTACGCGTATTTCTTTTGGTTGATTTTGTCAATTTGCCGACTCCTGTTTACAATATTTATAAAAAAAACAAGTCCATAGCCCCTCTCTTTACAATCCATGAAAGAGAGAGAGAGAGAGAGAGAGAGAGAGAGAGAGAGAGAGAGAGAGAGCGAGAGAGA
>NW_004797699.1:621926-623300 GCF_000002075.1 Aplysia californica
CACACTGACATATATTTAAAAAATATATAATATAATATTATTATACATCTGTGGGTGTAGTCAGGCACACCTGTTTTTTCTCGTCCACAGCTTTTATATAAGTGTTTAATCATGTACTGTTTGCCAACCCTAATGTTGTTTGGAAATTATTTTGTTTGTATTTAATGATTTGCCACTGAGCCGGGAGCAGTCACATTGGTGGTCGAACCTGAACACTCGTGTAAGTCCCAAGTTCGAGGCCCAATGAATCCTACTTCATTTGTCCTCTTTCTACTTGGAAATAAATAAATCCTTTTATCACTCCAATCCCAGAAAAATACCACAAACAAACAAAAACAAATAAGTAAACAAACATATAAACCAAAGTAACCAGACCCCCCCCCCACACACACACCCCCTTCCAAACACACACACCTTGACGAATGCACTGATTGGCATGTCCAGCACTGTTGGAAACTGCAAACTCATCTGCTGAAGGTTGATGTTTCTTTATTCTTTTCGTTCATGATAAATTACCACTCCTCTCCTTAATCAATAGCCTCTGATAATTTCTGTTGTCGAGAGATACTGCTTGATATGTTGCTTTGAATATTGTGTTTACCTTCCTCACGTTGCTATTTATCATTTTTCAAGAAAGATATTATTTTCAACAAATACACCCCTTCATAATACAGATCTTACTGAAAACCATTCTTCGCCTGGCGAGATTGATATCAATACTCCCTTTCTTTTCAGTCTTCTTTTCCTTTGCCTACCCCTGAAATGCATGAACTGCCAATTCTAGTACATTCGCATGATTTTCTTTATTCTGAGTTTATTTTGTCGCAATGTTTCAAGGTTCCCTCAGGCATGACCAACAAGACCGCTGTAAGTTTTTTTTACATGTTTTGTTTTGCTTTTATTTTTGGTTGGGAATGTAATATAATTTCCCTTTCTACCCTTGTCACGATGCAACAATCCTGAGATAGATCTACTCATTTGAAAAAAAAAAGTTTAAAAAAAGAAGTTGATTATTATCCACATGATCTACCCCCTCTCGATCAGAAACAGGTACTGATCGGAGGAGCACTAAGGAAAACAAGATTACCGATAGGTCAAAGACGACAAAGTTAGGAAGGTTGATGAGAGCCTTAACAAAACCTTAGTCATGTTGTTTTAGGAGATGTTTTACGGCGCTCACAACTGCATAAGGTCATATAAGCGCCTGAAGATTAGAGGTGTTACAAGAGAGTAACAAACATAAAAAGAAGAAAAGGAGATAAGGGCGATAGATGTTTGATAGGAGAGATGAAGCCGACCACACCAGAGCACCCGCCAACCACCCTCTAAACCTTAGTCAGAGACAAAAAAGCAATACATAATATATTGTATATG
>NW_004797699.1:626642-627948 GCF_000002075.1 Aplysia californica
AGGAAAAAAGAAGGAAAGAAAGAAAGAAAGGCGCATAAGGAGTTGAAACAAAAAGGGGGTGGGGTGGGGTGGGGGTGGGGGTGGAGGCGTTGTTTTGAGGGAAAAGGCATGAAAAGATACTATAGGAAAGCAGTCGGTGTCTTTAAACCATAGTGGTGAGTCACGGTAAAAACAAGAAAAGACAGAAAACAAGTAAGCAGGATAAAGAGGGGGAAAATGGAAGGAAAGAGAAAGCGACTCCTCTCATGTTTGGACAGTACTTAAAAAAAAAACCTCCATTACCGCCACTCCCATTCCCCCTTTTCCCACCCCACCACACCCGTCCCTCCCTTTCCCACCAACTGGGCCAGCCAGCCCCCATGTCCAGCGGCCGTTTACCGCGCGTCTCAGCGCATGCCCACATAGTAAATACCATTGACAGGCGACAGCTATCCGTCATTCGAACCAAGAGGACCCACCAGCTCATTATCTATTTTTAGAAAAGCGGTTTGTTGAGATAATGATATAGCCTAACCAACGAACTTCAAGTACTAGATCTAGGTGTGTATGTTATACGGAAACGACATGGTATTGTATTGTGCGAGGTCAGCGCCTGTTTCACCCCTGCTTGGTGATTTAAGAAGCGTGAGTTCCCAACTTAACGTCCATCCCCGATAGTTCTGTGCGAGAGAGATGGAGATTGAAAGGCTAAACAACCCAAGTTTAATAAGAATTCTCCGTTGGGAATTCAAACCACTGTTATCTGCACTGAGGTTCAGCATCATACCAACCGAGTTATCAGTCCAGGCTCTATATGAGGATCAGGACAGTGTCCATCAACAGCCTGCAATAAATGAACTTGCAGTGCCTCATAGTGATATAAAGTCTCACTCATTATCTGACAAAGAAATCTGAAGTATTCGTGTAAGTTTTCGTTGTAAGTATCTGATTGAAGAGCTGCTTTTACGGGTTAAAACAAACAGGTTCTAGTTCTGATTGTGTTTCGGTCAGAAGTTTGATGAAGACAACTATAACAGCATTATTCACAAAATCAACAAAAGTAGCAGCAGCAACAATAATAGTGACAACAATAGCCAACTGCAGCGCCAAAACAACGTGTAAAAATATCTAACTTACTATATACCCCCTCCACTTTTTCATAGACCCCCACCACCAATATCAGTAACAACAACACCCCCTCCCAAAAATAAACCAAACAAACAAAAACAAACGGACAAAAAACAACAAACAAAACAAGAACAACATCAACAAAAAACAGCAACAACAACAAAACAACAACAACCCACCAACATCAACAATCAACCCC
>NW_004797699.1:630878-632195 GCF_000002075.1 Aplysia californica
GGGGGGGACTGAAGCGTACAAACACCTACATGTATGTATGATTTGATAGATTTAATGAGAACCACTGATCATGGGCAAGACGTCAGATCTTTCATTTGCACGCGGAGTCAGCGAAATGTGATAGGCCGCAATGATCTTCACAAACGGACTACAAGTCAAACTGTGATGAAGTAAAGCAAAGGTCATTTGATACAGTGCGCACTGTCCAGCACCATAACCTGACCCGGCCCAAACCAATCTGGTTCTGACGCGGCTTGCTTAAATTAATAGGTACTCGCAGAGTTATCGGAAATCCTGTCTCATTATAATTGTATCTGCACAGGCTGTGCGTTCTGTCCATACTAGAGAGGGATTTGAATTAAAAAGTATTTTTTGTCAGTTAATAGTTACGCATTGCTTATCAAGAAAGAATGAAAACGTCAAAAGTCGTCCAATTGTCAGATCAAAGAGACACCGGTTCGTCGCATCTATTGGTAAAGATTGTCGAAATTCTAGATCTAAACGATTAGTCACACCTCTAACTGAAATACAAGACAGATCGTAAGTCTATATGATTGAGCATGGGATGATACTTTAAAGGAAAGACGCTAAGGAATCTTATGTTCCAAGACTAGGAGCCAAGTTTGCTCGAAGAGAACATATTCTATTTGAGAAATAAAACAAGCCGTCTTCATCTACGTCTAAAGCGACATTTACGGCACATAAATTGTGGAGGACGTGTTTGTTATAGGGAGTAATATGGCGGTGTTTTATACATTCATTTGCACAACTTCGACCTTTAAGGAGGCGGGCTGCTTCGAGTCTGCCTCTCAGCCCGAACCTAGGTAGTGGTGAGATAATATACACCATCTCAGCAGACTGGCGGAGATACTCGTTAACCCTATTCGTTCATCGTTTTTTAACTATCGTATCCATACGACATGGGGAACTCTCTGGCCCCACTTTCCAAAGAGGAAATTTACTCGTTAATCCGATCCGTACGCTTTGCACAGCAGTCTGTCATAATGATTCTTTTTGAGAAATACTGACAGTTTCTAAGAGATCTTCGCACTAGATATAGAAGTATTCTAAAATGTGAAGAATACAACCCAGGGTTACAAAATGATCCCAGGGCGCACTGATAGTGTTAAAATGCAACCCCACAAGGGAAAATAGAACCTCACTTGTGTCTTCTACGCGCGCCTGCGAAGAGCCTCACCATTACTCTTCAGACGCCGGTCTTTTTTTTGTTTTTTGGGAGTGGTGTATCTTGTATACACAATCTTTACTGCGGCGCAACCTGATCTCTCTCTCTCTCTCTCTCTCTCTCTCTCTCTC
>NW_004797699.1:643070-644699 GCF_000002075.1 Aplysia californica
GAGAGAGAGAGAGAGAGAGAGAGAGAGAGAGAGAGAGAGAGAGAGAGAGAGTCTCTTATTGAACCGAGGAAAAAAAAACCTCTGATTATTTTTTTTCTGCGTACATTCATGTGCAAAGAAATAATTTTGAGAAAATAGCGGAGCATGAAATAGCTCATGCCCCAACAAAAACGAAACTAACTCGGTGTCTCTTGACTTTCTGGGCTAAAGACGTTCAACCCAACTTTTTGTTTGAACCTGATACCAGCAAACATACGTTTTGTTTTGTAACTCAAATCTAATCCTATATCCTGGAACAGTCCATTATGTCTTGCGGGGATAGAATAGGATAGTTAAGACCAATACCATATTTTGACGTCACATTTATGGGTGACCCCTTCTAGGAGACATATTTATAAGGTAAAAAGAAAAGTTACCCAGAATGTGTTTTCGATTTTTAAAAAATCGCAAAACGTAATGCCCCCCCCCCCCACATAAATAAATAAAAGAATGAATAAATAAAAAAGGACAAAATAAAACAAACAAGATGAACACCCCCCCCCTAAAAAAAACCCCCAAAACAGAAAAAGACAGATACGCATTTTGGTAATCGAACTCGTATTTCTCGCAAACCGTCTACTGTAACATTAGATTCAACGATAAACTAAAACGTGACAGCTTCCTAATAAGTATTTTTGTTGTCTGAAGCCAGCGCTCCAGAAAATCCTGAAATCCCATAAGTGTTGATGGCTTGCACGCTTCCTTGATGTCCGCCATTACATTGCCGTGGGGAGAACAGCAGAAGGCGATTACAGAGCTCCAGCCCAAATGAAATAGGACAGTCACCTTTTTTTCCTAACGAGAGGCTGTAACGAGGCGTTAGTTGAAGGGTGTCTTTTCCCTTCCTTTGAGATCAAGAGTAGTTGGAGCAACTTGGAGGTTTGTACTCAAGCACGAGTGAGCTTTGTTTGAACCTGATACCAGCAAACATACGTTTTGTTTTGTATCACACGCACACACGTATGTACACTCATGATTATACATGTACTAGTACACAAACACACACATACACACATGCGCACACACACAGTACACACACACACGGGCACCCACACATGTACATTGTAAACTAATTACGCATGCTCACACTCATGCTTGCATGGATACAGAGATAGGGAGAGGGGGGAGGGGAGCAAGAGACAGACAAAAAAAGCAAAAAAACCCAACAAAAAACAGACGTGTGTGAATGTACCGGGTTGGATTTGGAGGTGAGGGTTGGGGGTGAGGGTAGGCAGGGGCTGGGGGATATTATGCTCACTTGGTCTCCGCTTACATCGCAATTAGTTCTCAAGGAAACTGACAGAGCCCCTCGGGCCTGCGGGTGAGCCGCTGTTTCCCATCTCATTAGCGCCCTCCGCCGCAGACACCGGTGCCAGAAATTGGACACATTATCACCCGCGTGAACTGACTTTGGCGACCGAAGACATCGCGGCCCACACGGCTCGGAGAGGATTAGTATGCGTAAAGATCGCGACTTGTTACTGGCTCGTGCTCACCAGCAGGATTCACTGACGAGCTGAAAGAACGGGGGGTTGGATGGAGGATGTGAGCTTACAAAATCTATCTCTTTATCTCTATTTTTTTTTGGTG
>NW_004797699.1:645107-646769 GCF_000002075.1 Aplysia californica
ACCCCCCCCCCCCTCCCCATTCCATTTTGTCACCCACCTTAGAATGGCAGACACGCAAAAACTATATCACCGGAACAGGAAGCTTGGGGAAAAAATCCCAACCCAAACAAAATTAAACCGCATAACAAATGAAAGATCTGAACAACATTATTTTTTTTTATCCCTTCGGAGAGTACCCTTGATATACCGGCTTTGTCAGTTAACAACAATAAGAGCCGTGTCGGAAGGGGCGTGCATGGGTAAAGCCACGGTCTAACACACAAACAATGGGACTCCCCTCCTGTTGTTCTTAGGCGACGACTGTTTACGTGGCGTGAGCCCTTTTCCTACATTTCGGTTCTTCGTGATCGTATCGGCTCAGGAGATACAACAGGAGCAAGGTGTAAACTTTGACCCGTCTCATTTTTGGAATACGTTTAAAAGCGTCTTTCGCGCTTGATGTTATGGTGACCCAACTATGGTCTCACTGAGAGTGGAGATCTGGGATGAGCGTGGAAGGTCAAGCAAGTTTTAGAATTGAGGGTTCAAGTTCAGTTGACCACAAACAGAATAAAACAGAAGTTCTCTACCATCGGGACTGTTTGCACCTTTGTAGTTGAGAAGGTTCTCGTCCCTAGGTTTGAATCAGCTCCACAGTTGACTGTTCACCACCTTCAGCCGTGGAAATTGAGTCTTATTGTATTATTTTGTGTGGTCAACTTCTAACTTGACGTAAAGTGAATAATGAGAATCGAAATCAGCGTGAGACAGAAGTCGAACATCGCTCAGTATGAAGACATCCGAGTAGAATTGCCGTTTCCACAAAGTAAACTCAGAACGATCGGAAAATTGTGTACCGTCTCCCTGTATCCCGAGGAGACGGCGGAGTATTTTTGTGTGTGCTTGTAGTCTCGTGTTGTTATCCTCACCTGCCGAGCACACAATAGGATGCTACCTTTGGACGGCGAGAGAGGTAGCTATAGGCATCATTTCACGCTAGACCTGTTGTGAAAGCCGTCCAAGCATGATTCCTATCTTATTTTCACGAACAAGGAAGAAACACCCCCCAAAAAGCTACCTCTCTTTGTAGTAAAAACTCTCGATCTAATCCACTTTTGTGTTTCTTATAGTGTCCGCATTGACACCCCCTCCCCTCCACACAAGAAGACAGAACAAAGCACAACTAAACCAACCCGAGAAGCTGTAGGTCATTTGAGATTTGAGGCATGTATTATGTCCAATGACAAGAGGGCGTGTCCTGTTATCGCATTTCCGTTTCCGGAGAGAAATGAACAAGGGAAGCCACTGAGGGTTATCTTTTATGCTTTTAGTACATTGGGTGCCATCTTCTTTCTCGTAATTCGTTTATATATATATTATGAGTATGAACACACACGTTTTCTTTTTTAAAAAATATATTCTATTCTATTCTAACACATGTGCCCTGTACTTATTGTACATGTCCAGCTGTTTATATTATTTCGTTTTGTTTGCGCGTCTGTGTCTCCCTTTTTTCCCATTCTCTCTCGCCCCCCCCCCCCCCTCCTCATTCTCCCATCCACCAACTCTCTTTTAATGTCGCTACCATACTCGTACGTGTCTTAAAAAGACAGACAACATAATACTGTTCTATTTCGCGGTGTCCCATCATACCGTCCAATATCATTGGGTTCTTGCTGTTTG
>NW_004797699.1:646869-649402 GCF_000002075.1 Aplysia californica
AGAGAGCGAGATAGATAGATAAATAGATAGATAGATAGATAGATAGATAGATAGATAGATAGATAGATAGATAGATAGATAGATAGATAGATAGATAGAGGAAGAGAGAGAGGGAGAGAGGGAGAGATAGATTTCGTCGGGAGGAATGCAAAAATAAACCCTCTAAAAGCAACAAAACCTCTGATTCATTTTCTGAATACATTCATGTGTAAAGAATTGATTTGGAGAAAATAGCGAAGCATGAAATAGCTCATTCACAACAAAAGCGAAACTAATTCGATGTCTGTAGACTTCCCGGTAAAAGATTTTCAAAACCCATTTAAAAAAACCCGAACGCGATATCAGAAAGCGTACGCTTTATTTTTCTAACTCGTGGTGAACTGAGTTTTTAAGAGCGTCTGTGGGCGGTTGGTGGGTGGTCTGGTGTGGCTTGCGTCTCCTTATTTCTTATCAGACATCTATCGTTCTTGACACTTTTCCTTCTTGTTTTTATTTGTTACTCTCTTCTATCACCTCTAATTGTCTGCACTCATATGACCGCATTGTGTTGCGAGTGCGGTGAAACGCTTACTAAACAAACAAAATGTTAGAGCATCCGCAAACACAATGTTGGTTTGGATGTAGATCTAGATGTGAAGGTATCCTATGGCTAACTGTCGGGCCACGGAAGTGCTTCCTTTTTGGATATCCAGCTATGTCCCGCACGCTTTTCCGGTCATTCCACTCTTCAGGGATCAGATAACCAAAGATTACAGGTGATTACCCCTGAGCGAACTTTGAATTATTGTATGAATTTAGAATTGTCAAAATACAACAGATCTTTCTTTGCTCTTTTGGCAAGTTTTGATTTAATTGTCCTCACACGAACAAACAGTGTTGCTTCATTTAGGCTATGTTGGTTATGTTGTTGTACAGACGAGTACACTTCCACATTGTGATGATAAGTAACCCTTGGGATCTTTCGTTGTATCCATATGTGAAATTTCGATGTTGATAGGTGAAAATACATTACGTATGTACGTCTACAGCTATACTGGATGCGTAATTAAAGATTTTTCCAGCCTTGGAAAGTAAATTGCGGGTAGTAGAGATCAGTTCTGCCTACGGGTTGTTGCAGAGTGATACTTGTTTTCTTTTCCTCTGTTGTTTTCGTCTATGTATCTTACTTTTTTTTTCCAAACACAGAGTGATCGTTATCGTGTCGATCTGACTTCTCTTTGATGGAACAAAACAAGACGGACGTATGTCGTAAGAACAGCTAGTGGTGTGTAGCCTTCTCGTGGACCTGCCACCCGTCTGGTCCCACAGACTTGCGAGTCTGCTTTCAAAGTTCACGTTCAGATCAGCACCGAGCTCTTCCGTGGGAACTGACGCTTGATAAAAAAGCGATCGACATTCGTCCGATTTTGTTGAAAGTGAATGATGGTGAGACAGAGAATTGAATCTGTCTTTTTTTCGAGTTAATACCAGCATAAGCTCAGCTAATCCAATTTCGTTTTGTGTTACCTTTTCTCTGGGTCAGTTCGGGATGTAATTCAAGATTTTTAGAAAGTTATATCACAAAAATATGTTTATTATTGCTCCAATAACGCTGGTATACTTATGAGATTCCTCCAATACTGGAGACGTTATTCCTTTCAAGGAGGGTATAAGATTAAAATATCACGTAACGAAAGATGACGGGTGATAGATGAAAGAATCAGGCCAAGGTGTAGAAGATCAAAGTCTATCATTACTTTTATTTGAGCGTAAGAGCCCGTCGGATCTCCAACAATCAAGCAGAACCGACATATCCGCCAAGTGTGTGCACGCCTTTGCCGAGTGTTTGGTCGTTCTCTTTTTCAACCTGACCCACTCACTACGTTTTCCGGCCCTGCGACTAACCCGTTCCCCCACCCCTGACCTGTTGTTCCTAAAGAAAAGAACACAAAAAAGTACATTGTTAGGGCATCCAGTCTGTGGAGGGCCGGCCAGCTGGTGGCTTGGTCTCTCTTCTATGGCGGCTATGCCCTACTACATAAAGGACACCATCATTATTTTATGACGTTTTTTCATTTTGGACAAATGTCTTTAGTTTTATCACTGGAAGAAATGCAGAAAGCCTGATCGCAGACCTAAGAGTAGTTTAACACTCAGCATTTTTCTTTCTATCTTTTTTTCTTTAAAAAACAATTTTCTTTTCTTTTTCTTTCTTTTTTTCTCTCTTTGTTTCTTTCTTTGTACGCTTTCCCTGTCTGTTATTCTGTTCTCTCTTTAAAAGAATAATCTTTCGTCCTTTCTTTTTTTGCTCTTCATTATGTGTTTTTTTTTCTTTGTTTCTCCTTTTCTTTCCTTTGTTTTAAATGTCTCTTTTCCCTTTATTGAATTTATTTGACACACCTACCTGGCTACGCCTGCTTCGGAATATGTGAATTTTCAGGTTGGTCCCTGTACTTAAAAACAATGAGGGGTCAGAGACAGTGATATAGGTGCAGAGAGAGAGAGAGAGAGAGAGAGAGAGAGAGAGAGAGAAAGAGGGAGAGAGAGAGAGAGA
>NW_004797699.1:651717-652934 GCF_000002075.1 Aplysia californica
AGACAGACAGACAGACAGACAGACAGACAGACAGACAGACAGACAGACAGACAGATAGAAATCTGATAAAGAATATGGTAGATTGTGGTATAAAACGTGAAATTATGAAGTACCAGCACCGGTAGTAAAAAACAAAACAAAAACCAAAAGCATTCAAGTAATTATTTTGAATTTAACTTTAATTCTTGTTCAGAAGATTTCAGGCTCACTAACAAACTGTGACTTATACGCTGTTCTTGAAAACTGACGGCAACACAGGTTTTTTTTTGTCCTTGTTTTTTTTTCTTTTGTAATAAGAAAAGAAAATCAATTCTTCTTTTTAGGTCTTGCAGGACACTGCGCCCCGAGGAGTTCTCATTTGCTGTTCGTCTTGACTCCGCCCTCTCTGTCAATCAGCTCTGGCCCCGGAAATAGAAGAATGAAATACAGAAAAAATACAGAAAATTAAAAAAAGGTGATGAAATAAAATCGAATCGCTTGAGATAAAACAAAACAAAAGCAAAACCTTAACAGAAGAAAACGGGCGGTTATTGCTCTTTTGTCAAGAGCAGAGAGGTTAAATCTATGCCACGATTTAAAAACAATCCTGTTAAATTTACCCCCCCCCCCACCAAACCTCTCCCTCCGTCCCCAGACGCAGAGATTGTTCCACATTTTTGTGAAATGCTGCCGCACGCTGTCGCTCGCTGTCGCTCGCTGTCGCTCGCAGAAAACCCAAGTTTCATTTCCGAGTGGGGGGGAGATTTAATTCTTGTCCAATATATCGGTCTTTCTGCTGGAATATCCCTCTCAGACGGGGTTGGTCCTGCCAGGCTGGGTCGACAGCCTGCTTCCAAAATGTTCTACATTGTGTTTAGTGGGGCGTAAAAACACTTTCACTTAGAATAAAGAATGGGGTAAATCTGTTTGTAATCATGTGCTCATGAGAACTTGTAAGGTTCCGATTTTACCTTGATGGTGCACTGCAAACATATTCTACACTCGTACAAGAACATAGATCCTGGTATGCACACACACACTTCCTGTCCTCTCTTTCTCTGTATCTCTCTCTCTGTCTCTCTTTCTCTCTCTCTGTCTCTCTTTCTCTCTCTCTGTCTCTCTGTCTCTCTATCCCTCTCTTTCTGTCTGTCTCTCTCCGTGCCCTTGTCTGTCTGTCTCAATCTCTGTCTGTCTGTCTGTCTGTCTGTCTGTCTGTCTGTCTGTCTGTCTGTCTGTCT
>NW_004797699.1:661556-662815 GCF_000002075.1 Aplysia californica
CTGTCTGTCTCTGTCTCTCTCTCTCTCTCTCTCTCTCTCTCTCTCTCTCTCTCTATCTCTCTCTCTCTCTCTCTATCTCTCCTCCCTTATTTTTTTCCCTTGTATTTTTTGTGCTTCACGTCAGAGACACTTTGTTGCGTTGCCTCACGTTTTACACGTACATTAAATGTTGTGCTCTCTTTCATTGACATTTTGTGTTCAACACAACTAACAGCGTTCTGGAAAGAATTCAAATATGATGGGATGAACTTTAGTCAACCTGATCAGTTTATATAATGTGTAATGATTCACCATGACTGACCAGTATATCTCACTTTCCGACGATGAGAGCTGCTCTTTCTGCCAGAGCCACCAACACCAATACCCCCCCCCCTCACCCCCCACACCCACCCACACATTATATGGTCTGCTCGGCAGTGTTACGTTGACGCCTCTTCAGCTAGTCCGGTAAGCATGACCAGATCGATGTGGAAGATCAGGCCGGACAGTAATGTTTTAAATGAAGATGTTTTATTTTAAAGCCCCCCCCCCCCCAGCGACACAATTAATATAAATGATGATAATAAATCTTATTTATATAACGCTCAACCACGGTTAAGTGCACCGTGTGACCAAAAAAGATCTTTCTCTGAATATATCTCATTGATTAAAAACAGAAATGACGTTAGGTGATATTTGAATGAATTTAAGGATTTTGATTTCGATTTTAATTTCACTTTCGATCATTTAGGAGTCGGAAGTCTGGCAGTGTACTCTTTTCAAACAGAAAATGGCAAGAATAAACTTTGACCTCTACAAAATAATATTACGGTCTCCAAGGAACTAGCCTGAATAGTAATATTCCAATGAAAAGTGACTGTGTTTAATTAAAGTCTAAGACGTACAGTTCGAGAATCTGGGGATTACCAAAGGGTATCTCAGGTAGTTTATACTTCTTTGCTATTCTCCCTGTCTGTCTGCCTTGCTTTTCATCAACACAAAATGAAATGCAATGTTATCTTGTCGATGTGCTTCTCTCTCCCCCCCCCCCCACTAAGCTGAATCTAATACTTCTTAGATAAAAGGTATAACCTAACAAGTTTGAACGTTCCGTCATCATCGCTCTATTAGAATGATTATTACAGATACTGTAAGCATTATCATTAATGTCCTTATCACTAGAAGAATAATTATCGGTATCGTTTATGTTTGTTAACGAAATCGTCCCTAACTTTTGCTCGTAGCAAATATCAACCCTGCGAGGAGTCAAAAGTCTGACT
>NW_004797699.1:662921-664821 GCF_000002075.1 Aplysia californica
CACACTGACACACACACACACACACACACACACACACACATTCACACTGTTTTGCAGCCCCCGCAAGAGCCAGGAGGTGACGTATCCCCTAACTCGTCGTCCCACGGGACTCGGGACGTGACAGTTTATCTCCTCCTGTGTTTGTCTCCGGCCGGCAGAGACAGCGCTTCCAGCACACTTATCTGCCCTCACACCAGCCCGGGAAAATAAACATTCTGCACACCTTCGGCCTTCAGGCAAAAATGCCACCCACCATAGCCCACCATCTCACCATCCCACAATAGCCCAGCAGCACCGTGAGGCTGTGGTGTGCCCTGATGTCAAAGATGGGATGCGTCTGTGTATGCCCACATGTCGTGCTCGCTCAAACGGTACAGGCAAGCAGCAAGCTGAATGCTGTTTTTACAGGCTAAAAAAAAATCTAGCTCTCAGTCTCCTACTTAAGGGAGTTTTTGTCAAAGCTGTAAAGGCTGTTGAAAAGGACCTTCCCTTTGAACCCATAACCATTTTGTTTAAAGCTTGTGCTCCGAAGAATTTGTTTCATCCCAAAGAATTAAAGTTTTATTTTGTTTTAACTCCTGTTTTTGAGACAAAAATTCAATGTTTTCACAGCAACTTACTCCATCAAAATCGGGAAACTCTCTATAGGCAGCCAACTGCCGCAGTGGGTTCCGGACTTAGTTTACAGCTGGGATGTTTGAATTTTACGTTTCTAGAGTGTCCAAGTTGTGTTTCTGTTCCTTCCTTGACCTATTTCTTCTGGGACCCACTGTTAGTACCAAAGCTATCATGCTTTGCTATTGTGTGGGCGACTCAGGACAGAAACTTCAACGGGGTACACTTGAACGTGTCTTTCTCCGATTAGGGATGTGGGGAATTTTCAAGGCTCTCCGCTTATTAGGCATGGTCATATCAGACATGGACCTACATTTGTATCAAGTCCGTACTCTGAAATAACCGCACAATGTCGATAACGGTGTTTAATGCATATGATCACCATAATACAGTACTGGTGCTATACTGTTTCTTTTGAGCCCATGCTTTGACAGGGTTGCAATAATTATCCCTCTCCTTTTGAAATGTATACAATGTGCACCTAAATTTTCCACTCTCGAAATGTGGTTACCCTTGAGGTTCTGATGGAGAATGGAACAGTCGACGACCTAATACAAACCACTCGCACGTTCTTCAGAAGTCGTAACATCGACACTATAACTACAATCTTGTGCGCGGAAAAAGTTAGATAGATTGTCAGAAGCAACAGAGGGAAAGATTAGAAGAAAGGGCAATGCATTTAAGTTAATTGTTAGAAGCAACAGAGGAAAGTATCAGAAGTACGGGCTACAAAATTCGGCAGAAAGTATAGGCTACACCAGGTTGACAACATGGCTGGGAACGGCAAGAACGACAGACACCATCTCTGCAACGCAAAGAGTGAAGTTGGAGTCCCTGATCGCCCACGCCAGTCGGAAGGCACCGGATGAATGGATAGGCTGCACGTAACACTCTAAACCACTCACATGTCGTAACGTCTTAATGTACTGGCATCAACTCTGAAGAAAAAAGTCAGGCAGAAATACAGCCAGAGTGAAAGTATAAAATAACATAAAATGAAGCAAAAGAACTCGATCTTGGATCGGCGGATCAGAGAAGCTAGACTGGGTATTTAGTTAAATACCAAACGTTGATTTTAAATGTCAAGTAATGACTTTGTGTATAATGTTTGTGTCAACCAATATTATTTACTCGGAAAGAGAAAAGCTAACATCATATCCTTTGTATATAGACCGTTTCAGAAAAAGGAAAGAACTGTCTCAAGCATCCAGTGTGGCGAACGATGTTTCAGAACAGCACCACTTGTCTTTTCCATTCCGTTATTGTGACCGCTGCCCCCCCCCCC
>NW_004797699.1:666115-667541 GCF_000002075.1 Aplysia californica
TCTCTCTTTTTCTGTTGTAGTGTTCACATACTTTGTATTAGTATAGGGCACAAACTCGCGAACGGCTGTATCTTTTCTCTTTCATCACGCACATTTTTTAAACTAGATCTAGAAGCCTGCCCTGTATCTGCCGCTGCTACAGTACTTCTGCTGCTCTCGCTAGTGCCGATAGAGACACAAGTCTTTGATGTCTGGACCACCGGCCTCTGGCTCGCTGCAGAGATGACAGTTTAATCGCCGTAAATGACAGACAGTAATGACCAACACCCAAGCGCTGGAAGTACTTTTGACTATCAACTCTTCTCTGCTCCTCTCAACCTCGCGGTCTCTTCCCCTCGCTGTGAGCTGACCTCTTGGGAAAGGAAAAAAAAAATAGCGCGCTATTTTTTAAAATTGGAATTATTGCCACTTCTTTAGTCCCCTTCGTACTGCCGGAGGGTGGTAGGTGGGCATACTGAAGTGGTCTGCTTTCTTTGTTTCATTAAGTGTTATCGTCGGACTAATCTGTTCTTGGCTAACCGTGCCTGGCTGATGCGCCGATTACGCCACAAACTGTTAGGTACAATCAGAGAGTTTACAGTGGTATAATATCAAGAGCAGATGTGATTCGTAATTTGGTAATGATCTAGTTGAGGTTTCCATTGGGAGCTTACTTGATCAACTAGCCCCATCCGAGGACTCCATTCTCTATGAGGTCAACATGGCCTTAGCCTTGGCGTCAGGTACGAAAGACCCTCAACTAAACCTTCACCCATAATTCCTTGCGAGTGGTTGGAGATCTTTTCCTTCTGTGTCGTCTTCCAAACCAGAAAGACGGAGGCACTCGATGAAAATTCTTTCCATTCAGAAATCGAACTCGGGTCACCTGCGTGACAACAAAACGCCTAACTGCTACACTACAGACAGTAGAAAGATAGAGATAAGGGGAGAGAGAGATGGAGAGAGAGTGAGTGAGAGAAAGAGAGAGAGAGAGAGAGAGAGAGAGACATAGAGAGAGAGAGAGAGAGAGAGAGAGAGAGAGAGAGAGAGAAAAACAGGGAGGGGAGATAGGTTACCGTCGACGCCGTTTGTTTCCATCTCTTGTTGGCCTAAAGTGGTCCCCCCCCCTCTCTCTCTCTCTCTCTCTCTCTCTCTCTCTCTCTCTCTCTCTCTCTCTCTCTCTCTCCAGTATCCGCCCACCGTGACCTTTGAACTTAAGCATGCCATTGTCATTGAGCGGGAAACTAGATCAATCTAGCAGCTGAACAGGGGAAACTAGGATGGAATGGAAGAGAGAATGAAAGAAAAACGAGGTTTGGTGCAGGAAGAGAGGAAATGGGAGTATTAAAGGACCGTGGGAGCAAATTCTCGACAGGGTTAACCTATATCATAGGCCTACTTTATTCACGAAAACGCACACATGCTCTCTCACGTATTCACAAGCGTA
>NW_004797699.1:671304-673877 GCF_000002075.1 Aplysia californica
TTTCTCCTTTCCCCCAGCCACCCATGTTCCCTTGTCAGTTTCCGTAAATCTCCAGTGGTCCTGTGTGTATCCAAGTGTTGCCAGTATGTATCCAGCGATAACTGGTTTGCTCAAGCCTGTTTTCCCAGCTGTGTCCGAGGTCCCATTGGTAATCAGGAGCACACGCAAGACGTCGGCCAACTTGGCCGTCCAGCGCTCGTCCTCCATCTTTGTCTCATTTGCTGGGAATTTGCGTGCTCTGGCGATGGAGGCACTTGCGGGTCCCAGGGAGAATAATAATAACATACTATTATTCGTACAACGCCGAACTTTTTCTTTTTAGAGAGGAAAACAGCTACAAGAGCCGCTCGCTAATCAGAATTGTCCAGTATCAGAAATGTAGACTTTTAGGTGTGAGGGATTTTAGAATTGTCCACATTTACTGATACACTTTGTTAGTATCACTTTACATTACGCATCGGAAATTGAGTTTTCGAGTTATCTGAAAGAAACGAGATGCATTTGTGCATACACAAACGCACAAGCATGCACACGCTCACATACAAACCCATATACACATACGCAAATACTCAAACATGCATTTCAGAACACACATATATACTCATAGGCTTGAAGATGCACACGCAGAGGACCGTGAGTGTACGACCATTGTTTGGCAAAAGAGAAAAAAAAAGTTTTGTGATCGACAGGGGAAGCATAATGTTAGAAGACGTATGGGTATGTGTGTGTTTGGGGGGGGGGGATGTCTGGATCCACCTACGAAATGGAAGAGCAAAACACATACACTCGACTTCACGCGAACTAGACAGAGGGGTATATGATCTACGCTGTGTCATAGATGGGCTCTTTATAAAGTTGTGTTAGCTCAGAGGATATCGATCTCATGTTATCTTCCACAGCTAATCGGTCAGGCCGATGGTGGCTTGCTGGGTCAATACAGAGCCACATCTGTACGGTAGACAAACATTTTGAAGCGAGAAATGGTCATAAGGAATTGTAAATACTCCCGACTTCCCAATTTCCCAATTTCCCAGAAACCTGTTACGCTACTTATAAGATGAGCATTTTCGACGACTTTGCGGGAGCGTCAATAGCTCGGGTGGTTTTATGCTGGACTGTTACTGATGGCCCTGGTAAATCCCGAATTGGCCAAAGTAAATTTAAATCCCTTTTTTAAAACTTACTGGGCCTAGAACATACATCTGGGGTCTCCACTTTCTGTGGGAGTCACATTTAGGTCGGCGTGACGTCACTTCTAACTCGTTAACTTATTTCAAGAATGGGCTCTGTAAACTTACTCCTTTCCCAGTTTGGAGAGTTTTCTTCAAAATTTTAACGTCTATTTATTGCGTACTTGAGGAAATGATATTCATATCTCTATGTGGCGTTGGGAGTGTTTCTTAAATGTGTATAGATTGAATATTATGTAGATTGTCACAAAGGTATACGTAAGTGCTGGGAATGCTGGGTTGTCTTGTCAGCTTCCTGCTTTGGTCTTGTCTTTCCGTGGTCCTAAAACAAAGTTTTATTTTTCAACCCATAATGTGTATCTGTAGACATTTAAAAGGTACATATTATAAGTTATACGTTTCGCAAATACACAATAGATAATTTCCAAGTGGGTGGTGTGAAGGGGGCCACTAGTAGGTCCTACTTCTCCCCTTTCTCTAATGTGTTAATGTGCTTCTTTTTATCCAAGCAAACAAAAAAGTCGTTTCCACACACAAGAAAAGGGAATCATAACAATATGTTTGCTTTAGTTCTTCCATTGCTTTCGTGGTTCTGAGTTAAAACGAGAGGAGCGTTGGATTACTCATGGTCATTTAGTGCAAGAAAAAGAAAGAGGCGATCGGTGATTTTTACAATACAGGCAGCCGGAAACAGGTTCCGCTCTTGGCACCTTCCTGTCACCTGCGTCTGTCGTCTGACATTTGCAGAAGTGCATGAGCAAAAGAATCAGAATTGTGATTATGATGGTTTTTTAAAAAATTTGCTTCCTGTGAATTCGGAGCAAACATTTAGAAAGCAATTATTACAGAATCCCAAGACTTGTAGACGTCTCATTTTTCTTTCAGTTCGGAAGTTCTCCCCTTTGTTCATTTAGTTCCTTCAAAACCACATTCGTATCCCTTATTAGCGATGTTGCTCTGACGATATGAGTTTTGTGTGTGATTGAATTCCCATAGACTCCTGGGACTCATGTCCTCTCAGTCTGATGCCGAAATTGTTGCCAGAGTTCCGGCCTTCAGTATGAGTCACACATATCTTAGATGCCAGATGGGGGGCCAGGTTTTCCATGTTATTGAGCTCGTAGTTAGCCCCTACCCCCTACCTTTTCCCTGCACTCGATTTCTCCCTCCTTTGACACCACTACCGCCTAGCCTGCGCTCACCAGCTGATCTCTTCAGTTGGTAAATGAGACGAACAATAAAAAATGCAGAGTTCCATTATTGGCAGCGATTCCAGGTCAATATAATGCTCATGATCATATTAATAATCTTAGCACATCAATAATAATAACAATAATGATAATGATATAATGATGATATTGGTAATGATAAGGATAATAATAA
>NW_004797699.1:675517-676571 GCF_000002075.1 Aplysia californica
ATATATATTCGTATGTATATTCATGTATTATTTATTCATATGTGCATGTGTATGTGATGCTCTTCCAATTGCTTGACGAAAATTTTTTATTATCAGTGCAAGGCTTCATATACATCATTTTACGTCAAAGAACAGCCTTTAATTACCGTTTCATTCTCTACGCTTCCCGAATTGAGACTTAAAACCCATTTATTTCCAAGAGCTCGTTCAATGTGCCATCTTCTATACGCACTATAGAAGGAAACAGGCGACGCAGACGTACTCACACACTTCTCCTACTCACATCTTGCCGTCACTCACTCACTCACAAAAAGCACCCATTTTCTCACAACCTGTGCGCTCGGACATGCGCAAAGTGGTAAATTCCAGCCTACTTCCGGTGGCCGTTCGGAGGCGGGAACGCTCGGGGCAGAAATCCTGTCAGTTTTCCTCGCCACCAGGAAAAGCCCTACAAGTCTTTACGACGTCGAGAGACGTACGAGGGCAAAGGTGTCGGCTTCCCCTCTGATAAAGCCAGCTCTTGATGGGACTCCAAAGTAATTTTTTTCCCTCGTGGAATTCTTCCGTCCTCTAGGTAGATCTAGTCTCTTTGCAACCTTTCTACGGCGTCTGTGGAGTAACAGTTAGGCGCTTTGCTGTCGCATACAGAAGGCGTGAGTTCGAATCCCCTGTAGGGCTGTTTTGCATTGAGCATCTCCGTTTGTTTTTAGGGACGTTGTATCCCTCTCATCCGGAGCTGGACTCGGCAGGCAAGGTTGGAGTAACCCCCCTCCTATCTGATCGAAATTGTATCGATGGCGCGTAAATCATTTAAAGAAAAATCCCCAACTTTGTAATGCTGTGGACGCTCACGATTTGGGTGAATTTCCTCCTCTGTTTCCTTCCTTTTCTTATGTGGCGACCTTTGGACTTGCGGGTCGTAAAGATTGCTCACACATCTCAGCAACTGTTAAAAAGAACGTACGTATGATTGTTTTCTCTTGTTTGCGCCGTTCTGAATAATAGGAAAGAGGAATGTGGATTTGTGTGTGTGTGTGTGTGTGTGTGTGTGTGT
>NW_004797699.1:678075-679269 GCF_000002075.1 Aplysia californica
CCCTTTGGAACCCCGGACTGTTGGTTTGTCTCTGGCAGTCTTTTATTATGTTTTTCGTAACCTTTTGCAATTGTTTCCGAGAGGTCTATCGAGCCTGCACGTAGGAACGACAGTGTTCGTTGAACAGGAAATAAGCAATATTGCAACATCAGCCGCACGACAGATAAAATTTCAAATAGACCTCTCCCTCCCCCCAACTCTCCCAGTCCTCTCACATGCTCACACACGCATGCACACATACACACACACACGCACACACACACACACACACACACACACACACACACACACACACACACAGACAGAGCCCAGAAAGAGCATAAATATATCTGACCCCGTATGTCGGAAGTCCCATCTATTTTGGCGACTTGCTCTTTTTTACGTGCTAGAGATCCATCTGCATACGAGGGAACCTGTAATATCCCCTCAGGAAACTAGTAAAATCAAGTGAGCGGTGTCCTGATACCACCAGTCAATAAATGGGATGCAGAGATAGAGACTGTTTTTCCCCCGAAAATACGCGAACCTTGTCTCATTTTGTGGGCGATAGCACCGAGATTCCCTGGCTGTAGGGAAATACTTCTTGGACACAATACAGGATAAGTTGCTTTCTTTTGGGTAAAAGGTTACTTTATCCCCCCCCCTTTCTGCCCCCTTTCGGGACTTACTTAACATAGTTCGCACACCCTTATTTGTGTATGTTTGGGGGGGGGGGGAGGAGGTCTCCACTTTCCGTGAAACTGCAATGGGCCCTCGTGATGTCATCCCTCAAAGACGCTTTGGACGTATATGAGGATTGTGGGCTGGGGAGGGTGAAAGGATGGGTGGAGGATGGGTGAAAATGTACTTTTACCACCGTTTCCCTATTGGGAACAGAGAGCATTTACCGTAGATACAGTACAGGATAGGCAGATCTTTTTCTTTTTTGTTGGCGTAACGATCTGATTGTCGCCTTTGCTCGATGGATCTGAAAAAGTTGGCCCAATCACTCTTTTTTCAGCAAATGGGAAACTGCGAAAGGAATGAGTTAAAATGCAGGGGTAGAGCTAGTTCAAGAGAGGCAGGGTAATTTACCATTTATGAAAATATGGTTTAGAAGTTTATAAGTCTGTCAAACTTTTGGCATTGGCTAAATATGGAGTAGCAGAGAGAGATTGAGATTGAGAGATTGAGATTGAGAGAGAGAGAGAGAGA
>NW_004797699.1:681746-686080 GCF_000002075.1 Aplysia californica
AAAGAGAGAGAGAGAGAGAGAGAGAGAGAGAGAGAGAGAGAGAGAGAGAGAGAGAGAGAGAGAGAGAGAGGGGGGTGCGTCATTATACGCCGTAGTTTCCCCATCTTAGTTTTGTTGCAAAAAGTGTTAAAAGAAGACAACTTGTTTCACCTGTAAAATAGCTTTTGCATTAACGATAGCAATGCATATTACCTTTGTCTGAACGTACCCTGAGAGTAATTGAAACGTAATAACTTCTGACTGCGCGTGTCTGTCTAAGCATAATAGATGTTCTTCTTACGTATGTAGGTGCAACACACACTTTAAAAAGAAAATATGCGTGTTTTAACTCTCCCATCTATACACTTTCGACCAATAAGGAGGTGGGTTTCCTGCAAAGGCCAACCTGGACTGAGGGGGGATACAACACCCTTGCAGAAAGACCGAGATGAAAACTCTCCCAACTCGGGAATCGAACTTGAGTCTCCCGCGTGCGGCAGCGAAGCGTCTAACCACTACGCCACAGGCACCGGCGTTCCCTACCTCGTATGGAGGAACTCTCAGCAACTGGAGAATCACGCATTCGTGCATCTCTTTTGAACACTTGTCAGGTTTAGCACGGGTGTATAGCCTGGCCTTAGAGAGGGTGGATCCCACGGATAAAAGAAACAACAAGTGCCTCTACGCTGTTGTTCACACCAGACAAGCTTTCAACAGGGAAAGTGAAGCCGAACGGATAGCTTTTCCCCTCTGCCGAATGTATGAGGTTTATAGTTTAACTTCTGGCTTCTTAACTATCTCCAGGGAAACATGGTGAGCAGATGCTGGTTGCATTACTGCTGCTAATGGCTTTTCTTGTGCTAATTCGTTGACGAGCCCCCTGGAGGGGAGGGAGGGGAGGGGGTCTCGTTTGTTCGTTAGGTGATCTAGTCTGGGGAAAAAGGGGGTGGGTAATGGTACATCGTATGTCTTTGCTAATATGGTTCTGTATTCGTCAGCAATAAATGTTTTGCACATGTCGGAGGTGATGATGTTATAACGTACGGAAAGTGGGGGCTGCGACGAGGATAAATGATGATGGTGGTGATGATGATAATGATGCTGATGATAATGATGGTGATGATGATGATGATGATGATGATGATGATGATTTTGATGATGATGATGATGATGATGATGATGATGATGATGATGATGATGAAGATGATGATGATGATGATGAGGAGGAGGAGGAGGAGAGGAGGAGGAGGAGAAGGAGGGTGAAAATGAAATTAATAACATCGACAACAACGGTTATGATAATAGTGACCTACGTAGGAGAAAGGTCGGGTATGCGAAAACAAATACGTAGGAGATATAAAAAAAGATCTTAGCTATGCGTTAAATAAGAAACAGATTCTCTGAAATAGCTTCCCTGTAACTGAATTGTGCTTATGACAGGAATGCTGACACTTCTGAACTTTGTTACCAGCTAACGGAACTATGTTTTCGAGTAAATTTCCTGCAGTATTCCCTGAACGATGTTTTTTTTTGGTTGAATAAACGACTCCTCAAGTTACCAAATGCTGAAAAGCACTCTGTGTCAGCAAACTGTGAGTGGGGTTTGATTGGGAGTAGGGACTGTGGTGAAGATGGCCGAGGTTAGGAGATAGCTGATAGCCACATTGGGACATTGAGATGCTATGTATTAGTATTGTGTTGTTTTTTGTTGTTGGACGTAGCGCATGTATTGCAATATGGAGTACGCCAGGAAAACATCACCCCTGAAATATAGAGTAGGGTAGCGGGTTCAAATCTTGGTCGTGGCTAGGTTCGATCACCCAAGAAATCTTGTTGATATTTATTTGGTTTATGTTCACGAGATGAATATGGCTCTCTGGTCTGAAATTGAGTCCTTCGCATCACAACAGAGTTTCGAAACCTTGGTTCCACCTGTTGAATAATCAATCTGTGTTGGCAGGGACGTTGTATATTATAATCACGACCCAGCCGTTTGCTTAGAGATCCTGGTCGTCTAAATAACGCCATAAGTCAACGACCTACGCAGCTAGTTTATTCTATTGATCTGCCACAATCTCCCCACGCCCGCGGTTGTCCCCGGAATGAGATATCAGTGACCGTCTGCCGCTGTTGATGGCGTGCAGCTGTTTGCCAGACAGATTGTTTGCCGTACTGTTGGGATGCCCCGTGCGTGTGTCCATTTGTCTCATCACCCGATTATTTGCTTAGAGCTCAATATAATAGAAGTGGCAAACCCCCAAATTGTATGAATTTTTTTCTGAACAGATTTCGGGTTGTCTTCGTCGTCTGCCTCTTTCTTGAGAAAACAAACACGTTTACTTTCAGATCTACGGTTTGCTGTAACCATCCCCCAGTAGGACTGGTAGTAAATCACGTTAAACTAAATACAGTTTGACATAGGTTCAGTAGACAGTCCTGTTTGTTGAACAGATTCGAAAATGACGCCTCATGCAAACCCGACCGATCGGATACATGGGCACGCTGCATTATGGCGCCTCGTTATTATAGAGCTTTACTTTTGTTTCCACAATTGAGACCTTTGCTGACAATCGTGAGCTGACAGGGCCTTTACACAAACTCAATGTCATTTTACTTTGACAGTTCTAAACTTTATAGTAACTCATTTTCTGCTGCAAATGGTGACTTAGAGAAACAAACATTGTAACTGATGTGACATTTACTTATAAATCATATTGTATTGCAAATTTATTTCATGACAGTGAAAGTCTTGTCTATTTAAAAAAAGTAATTTTTTTCTTAAAGTAAAGAGAAGCCCATCGATACAATAGCGAATATTCAGCGCATATTAAAGACATATTAAAGACATATTAAAGACATATTAAACCTAGGGAAAGTAAAGAAGAGTTTACCAGTGGTGTCCTTCAACCACCCTCAGTCAAAATCAATGTCATTTCAGAAACCCAGACGTATAAAGTGTGCTTCTATTTTGTTAAAGAGTCACTAAGTGTCTCACGCCCACTGCTGTCACTACTTAATAAAAATAGGTTCGCTGTGGTCCACTGGTGTGTGTCATGTCCGTGTAATTCAGTTGAACTAAAGACTTACATTGAGGCCTGAGCCAGACAACAGAGTAGCTATCTAGGGATGCGATGCGCAAGCAAGTTCGAATCCTCCAAAGAGGGCATTTATGTGTTGGGTTCTTTGTAAGGTGTTTTCTTAATTGTTGACAACTTACCTGTCACTTGAACCTTTGGTGGCTTCATTTGTAAACATCATTTCAATTACTTTACTTCATTTGGAATCATCATTTCAATTGCTTCTCTTCATTTATAAACGTAATGTTTAATAGGGAAGTAACACGCAGCATGGAACCTTTCTTCAAGAACACTTCATCAGGCCTGCCGAACTAATGTTTTAGTACCCCTGCCAGTTCTTAAGCTCGTCCTTTCGTTCACATGGAGATCTCCATGGGCGCTTAATCCAGTTTCAAGGCATCATACACATTGGGGGGAAGCAGTGTTGGAAAGTAAAAGCCAGTGGGCTCACAGAAAGTTTTTTTTTTTCATTTATCAACTTTTGTTTTTGATCTCGCTGGAGAGGGGGGGGGGGGGGGAGAGAAAGAGAGGAAGGAAAAAGGAGGAGAGAGATAGATAGATAGACAGAGAAAGTATTAAAATTTGTTTATTTTCCCCGTTTTATTCATGCTCGTTTGCAAACGACGAACCTGCACGGATACTCTTTCGTTTTTCAATAGATTTTAAATGACTCTATGGCATTTTATATAGGTGCTTTTTATGTTGTCAGAATGAGCTATCTTCCTTTGGTAAAAATGTAACCATAGCAAAGAACACGGAAATCTATCTCATCTTGCTTTGGAACAATAGCATGAGATTAGTACCCCCTCCAACTCACCCCCCTTTAAAAAACTTAAGATAATAATAATAATAATAATATTTAAAAAAAACTAATTAAAAAAATGGAACAAGATATAACAAAACAGGATAAAAACAAATTTAGAAATCAGTCATCTCCATAGGGAAAATCAGAACCTGGATCTATGTTACGCAAGAGCAAGCAGTTTGGGACTTTTTTCTGAAATCATGTTTGGACGTGTCTATTCATTAGCTATAGTGGCAGTTTTTTTAATATCAGATTTCCCCTATGATATCAGTCTATCTTGATAAGTGAAAAGAATTCTCAGGACGTTATAAGTCTAGCTTTCCTTTGTTCCCGTACACACAGCGCCCTTCTCTGTCTGTCTGTCTGTCTGTCTGTCTGTCTGTGTGTCTGTCTGTCTGTCTGTCTGTCTGTCTGTCTGTCTGTCTGTCTGTCTGTCTGATTCTCTCTCACTGTATTCTCTCTCTCTCTCTCTC
>NW_004797699.1:686180-687638 GCF_000002075.1 Aplysia californica
TCTCTCTCTCTCTCTCTCTCTCTAACTCACTCACTCTCTTTCTTTCTCACACTCTTTCTGTGTCTCTCTGTCTCTATTTTTCGCCGCCTTTTCCTTTTTTTCCCATCTCTCATTTAATATGTAAATGTGTGAACTCATTATACAGAGTGGGAAAACAAGCTTCCGGAAATCTATTCTCTTTTTTTGAGTGAAGGGTATCAATCTGGAAAAAAAAAGAAACAACAAAACCCTCTGAAATGTATTTTTCTTTTGCAGTTTCGTTGGGATTTGATTTTGAGATTTTTTTTTGGAACTTGTCATTTGTCCTATACAGATAATATTATGTGACTGGCTATCATTTAAAAAAATGGGCAGGGCGCCGAAATCAGAATGCATTCCTGACTGCGATCATTATTCGCTTTGTGAGAGCATTGCTTCGTGTTGTTTTCATGACCATCATACATTCCTCTAATACTGTAAACCCGCCTTTATTTCGCAACAGTCATTTTATTTCTTTGAAAGGCTATAGGGATGGCTTCTCGCCCGCTTCTAATTTTTTGCATGCGCCACTTGATCTTTTTCTCATTTCCGAGAAAAGTGATTAAATTTTCAAAGGCTTATTTTTTTTTCATCCTGTGTTTTCTTGCTAGAGAATGTCAAATGTCAACTCTCAAAAATGGTGTAAACAAAAGAGAAGAGAATGATGCGCTGAAAATATAACCAGTATTACTGTACGTGCAGCCTGGTGCAGAGTCTTTCTACTCACATGACTGGCACTTCCGGTCTCGGGCCTGCCGCAGTGAAACATACAAACCATCATTGTCTGTTAGAATTAGGCCCCCCAATACCCTATCTTCCCCCCCCCCCTCCCTTTTTTCCCCTCTAAACCTCGTCTTCCTCACTGTCATTGTCACCAGCGATCACGAAAAAAGGCTGTAACATATCCCCCTTTGTGACGCAGTATGAATAACCGTTACCACTCTGGTAACATGTTGTAACTACAAGTATTACTCTCGGGTTTCAAACATTTTGATTTGATATTCATAAACAAACTGCTATAACTATAAGTGTTATTACTCAGCTGTTATAAATAGAGGGGAAAATGAAAGAGGAAAGTATTGGCTGGTGTGTGTGTGTGTGTGTGTGTGTGTGTGTGTGTGTGTGTGTGTGTGTGTGTGTGTGTGTGTGCAGCAAGAGTGTGAGAGGGTTTATAGGGTTTTGTTGGAGGCGACTGCTATGACATTTAATTTTTCGGTGGGCGTGCCCTGGTTTTGGGATTCGGCGTAAAATTATCGCATGTCACTTGTAACTTTTGACATTTGAAAGAGGGGAACATCGCTGTGCTTCGGTTTCCATTGTCTGAGCGTCTCCCCGCCCCCATCCCCGAACCACCCCCCATCACCCCACCTTCAGCTCTCTCTGAGTCTGTACTTTTCATTCCATCTCTCAACTCTCAAACTGTATATGTGAGTGTCAGTC
>NW_004797699.1:689415-691552 GCF_000002075.1 Aplysia californica
TTCTTCTTCTTCTTCTTCTTCTTCTTCTTCTTCTTCTTCTTCTTCTTCTTCTTGGGATTATTAGGAATTATTCTTTTAGTACTATTATAATCACTATATATTATAATAGACCTATTCATTTTTAGCATTTTACGTGTTTTTCTGAGTGGGCGCGCTGCGACTATTTCCCCTCCAGTTCTGTGGATTTTTCCGCGTGTGTCAGCGGGTTATATTGGGCGATAAGATAAGGAATTGTGGTCTCGGTGAGCTGTGCTGATGTGGGGCATAGACCTTGCTTGTGCCAGGGACTTTCTGTTTGTCAATGGTACCATAGAGGTAAGAAAAACGAAGTACGTTTTGGAAAGGGGGGGGGGGGAGTAAAGTACGCTAAGAGATGCCCTGGCGTCCAGGGTGGCATCCTACATTATTGTCTATTGGGTTGCTAGACTGCCGCGCCGTAAATCTTTTTGTGCAAATTTCTTCAAGCGAGAAAGGTGACCCCCCCTCATCTGCCTTTGTTACGACCCTTGCAAACGAACACACGGACAAAGAACATACAAAGAAATGAGCTGAATAGCCCATTATAACAGACAGTCACTGTGTGGATTTTTTTTAGTGTTGAGTTCTCTGATTTAAGCTGTTACGTCACGCTCTGAATAAATATACACATGTAACAATGACAACGATAACGGAGATGATGACTACGACATGGACGATTAGGATTATGCCGTTAATAAAAGAATAAATGGTAATGGCGAATAGATGAAATAATAGAAAATAATATGCCAACAAATTTGTCATCTTTTCTAAGATCTGTCTCTCAGTTATAAGTGTACAGAAGGCCTATATGCCACACTAATGATACGTGGGTGGTTGGAGGGCGCTACTGACTGATAGGTCCTACTTATTTTCTTTCCCTTTACTGTTTTTATTGTTTTTGTCTTGCTTTTTCTCTGTATTGTATTACCACTGTCGTCTCAATGTGCTTCGTTTTACCCAAGCAAACAATTTTTACAACTAAACACTATTGTTCTAAAATGTACGACTAAACGTCCCTTTCAATTAAACAAACAAACACTAATGTTCTAAAATGTACCACTAAACGCCCCTTTCAAAACGTGACCTTGTTGCTGCACATACTAAGGGAGTCGACAGAGTTCAACTCAAAGACACATTTAATACTCCCCGCCCCCTCCCAGCACTGCGGCCAATTATGAAGTCAGGTCAAAATGTGCTCCTCCAGCGGACACCCAGCGACCGCCGATGTGACAGTAATTATTGTAACTACACAGAACTTGAAATTTTCCTGCGACCGAGTTCACTCTCCACTCAATAACTGCCGTGATTGTGATGATAATGATGATGATGACCATGGAGGTGATGAAAAAAAACGATTTGATGTCAAAGAGGCAAGATACCATTCAACTTAACCTCATTTCTGTCTATCCAGTTTCCTTATAATAATATGCCTTATGTTCCTCCGGGTTTTCTTGTGCTCAACCCTTTTTGGGGCAAAATCAATACCCCTTTGGCAACGCTCCGTGTTTGTAGTTTAAATATAAATCCACGAACGCTCATGCTTGAGAAAAAAGTGATCAAGTCATCAAGAAAAAGGGCCGGGACATGAGCCGCCGGAGACTTGGGACATTGGGAGTTAATACAGAGATCGGGCCGCGGTGAAGACCTTTGTCTTGTCTGCTCTCGTGCCTCTAGCTCAGGGCACGGGTACAGTTTGGTTGGAATTTCTGCCCAGTGTACTGGAAGGTTTGACTTCAGAGAACGTGCCTGTCTCCAAACTTGATCCACGTACGATAATAATAATAAAGAACCCCCCCCCCCCCAACCCAACCCAACAACGAACTTGGTTGGAGCGTAGAGGCGATATTTTTAAAAATGAAGTAAACTTGCAATCTATAAAAACTTACTTCCTTCTGCACTTTTTTTCTACACTGAAAAATCAGTTAACATGCAATACAAAAATAATTTTTATTTCGATGTTTAGGATTTCTTACCCCCTAAACGGATAAACATTAGACTAAAGTATGATACAATTTAAAATGCTTGTGAAAGAAAATAATTGTATTTTGAGTAGCTTCTGCGATTTAAAAAAAAAGTATACTTTCGTTGGATCGTTTTGATACACCTCCCTCCCCCCCCC
>NW_004797699.1:691652-692629 GCF_000002075.1 Aplysia californica
AGGGAGGGGGGAGAGAGAGAGAAGAGAGGGAGAGGGCAAGAGAGATAGAATGAGAGAGAGATGGTGAGGGAGAGAGAGGGAGAGAGAGGGAGAGAGAGGGAGAGAGAGATGGTGAGGGAGAGAGAGGGAGAGAGAGAAAGGGGTGGTGGTAAGAAGTGACAGAAACACACTTCGTTGGTTCTCGACTCAGACAAAACTAACATCAAGTTTCCACAGACTGCTGGCAAGTAAGATGAAAAGTTGTGGGATAATAGCACATACACACAACTACACGAGAATTCACCTTCTCTCTCTCTCTCTCTCTCTCTCTCTCTCTCTTGCTTTCCCTCTCTCCCCCTCCCCCCTCTCTCTCTGGATTGTTTGTTTTCTCTCAGTTATTTACTTACCCCATTTACATAAACCATAACGTGGGACTTGTCTTGACAAACACAGGGCATAATACACTATCTGGAGTAATCGTCATAAAAATGAAAAAAAATTGAGCAAGCCAATCACTTATAGAAACAACATTTTCGCCTTACAGAGTGCTTGGGACAAGCAAAAATCCTACTCAGAACGACGATGTATGTAAGCATAGGAAATTCAAACACTGTTCCCATTATTTAGGTCTAGGTCCCTCTACAGTTGACCACCTCAAACCGCGTGTACGCAAATGAGCGGAAGGCGCTGTGCCGTCTTTCTTCCCTGCTGCCCTCAATGAATTAAATCAACGGTCGTTACCGTGTTGATAAACTTCGCATTACTCTACATTTCCTCGATGACTTATCCTTGTATCAGCCCATCCAGTTGGTCTGTTGGACGCCAATTCAGTTGGGTGGAGAATTAAGAGGGCTGGCTCCAAATTAAGTTGAAATTCTAGATTTCCCATTTGCTTCTTCCCTGGAAAAGAAATTTAAGAAGGCACAATTCTGGTCGCAACACGGAAACTTATGTAATGGGAAGACGGAGAGGGGATGGAGGCGGGCAGGCAGGGAGTG
>NW_004797700.1:0-2263 GCF_000002075.1 Aplysia californica
TCTCTCTGTCTCTCTCTTTTCGTAGATTCCACCCAAAATGTCTGTTAGTTGTTGGGTTTTGTTATTGCTGTTGTTGTTGTTGTTGTTGCTGGTTTTCGAAAGACCGTCTGACCCACGCCCATGTTTTGGGTTTAACACCTGCTTTCCAACGCTGTTCTGTCCAGGGACAGGATCTACTCGGGATTTGACGAGCATCTCCTTTTGTTTTGTTCTAGTAAGCGTTTTGCGGCACTTGCAACACAATTAGGTCATGTAAGTGCCGAAGATCAGACTGGAGGTGTTAGAAAAGAGTAGCAAGCATAAAAAAGAAGTAGGGATAAAGACAATAGATGTTTAATAGCAAAGAAGGAGCAAACCACACCAGATCTTCTAAATTAGGTCATTCGAAGATCTTTAATTACGAGATGGTGCGTACATTTCCATAAGATCTGAAAGGTAATTTAGTGAGCACTGATTTAAAGATCTATAAACCATGCACAAAATTATTCCTAACTCAATGCACTCTCTCACTGGTAACTAATGGAGGGTTTTCATAATACCATGGGCGTGGTCTGAAATGTTCCTCAAAGTTACAAGTCTCGCTTCCCTGTTCTGAATCTTTTGAAGTCTGGCAAGAGTAGAATCTGGAATGCCAAAAAGAAGGGGATTACAATAATCAGGGTGACGTAATTAAAAACAAAAGCATGAACAAGAATTTTCGTGGTATTTTCATCAATAAATTTCCTTATTCTACCAAATGTTTCTAAGATGAAAGTGCATGGTTTGACACATTCTAGTCCAGTGACGTGTGTCTTTATGGAAAAATCGAGGTCAAAATACCATACTGTACAAAGGAAAGCCGTTTTCCTTGAAAGACTTCCACTCCTCAGTTCTTGGGAAAGTAACACAAGGCTGTAATAACGCGTGACCCCCAATGACTTCATGAACTTTATCTGATTTAAAATTATTATCTCACATTGACATGATTTTATCTGTGAAGCCTGTCAGTTCTTTATCGCCTCTTTAGATTAACCCTATCCGTACGTCGTGTTTTACGTTCGTTTCCATATGACCTAAGGGAACTCTGTGCCACCACTTTCCAAAGAGGAAATTTACTCGTTAATCCAATCTGTACGCTTTGCATAGCAGTCTGTCAAAAAGATTTTTTTAGAAAGTTTCAAAGAGATCTTCGTACTAGAAGTATTCTAAAATGTGAAGTATACAACAATCCTGGGGGTACAAAATGGCCCCAGGGCGTACAGATATGGTCAAATCTGTGCACGGTGTGGTTTCAGTGTCAGTAGATAACTTAGACAGGACAGCCCTAGCTCAAAATACAGGGCGCTGCACAGTGGCGACCGGCAGTGGCATTGTTGTAAACCATTCTGTATTTGTGTAACAGTGTGTATTTATGTATGTATTTATGCATGTATGCATTTATGTATGTGCATATTTATAATTATGTATTTATGTACGTATGTTTGCCATTGTAAAACCAAGTGCCCTTCTGGGATAAATAAAAGTGTAATTTATTTGATTTTGGTTTTTTTAATTATATCAACGGCAGGTGGATCGTGTGATGACGCTTAAGCTCAAGTGCATAGTCTGTATCTAATATAATATCTGTTTACCTGTTTGTCTGTCTGTCTGCCTGTCTGTGTACTTGTCTGTCCGTCTGTCTGTCTGCCTGTCTGTCTACTTGTCTGTCCGTCTGTCTGTCTGTCTGTCTGTCTGCTTATTTGTCTGTCTGTCCGTCTGTTTGTCTGTCTGCTTATTTGCCTGTCTGTCTATTGGTCTGTCTGTCTGTCTATCCGTCTGTCTGTCTGTCTGTCTGTCTGTCTGTCTGTCTGTCTGCCTGTCCGTCTGTCTGTCTGTCTGCTTATTTGTCTGTCTGAGTGTCTGAATGTCTGTTTATCTGCCTGTCTGACTGCCTGTCTGTCCATCTACTTATTTGTTTATCTGTATGTCTGTCTATCTGTCGGTCTATCTACCTTTCACTCTGTCTGTACGTCTGTTTGCGTGCCTATCTTCATCTATCTGTCTGTATATCTCTGTGTCTATATATCGATCTGTCTGTCTGTCTGTCTGTGTGTCTGTACGTCTATCTGCATAAAATTATCTATCTGTGTCTGTCTAGCTGGCTAGATGTCTGTCTATCTGACTTCCTGTTATCTGTCTACTTATCTGTTAATATGTCTGTCTTTCTGCCTATATTATGTATATATATATATAGAGAGAGAGAGATATAGATACATAGATATACAGATATATATATATAGAGAGA
>NW_004797700.1:2486-3948 GCF_000002075.1 Aplysia californica
GAGAGAGAGAGAGAGAGAGAGAGAGAGAGAGTCTGTCTGTATGTCTATTCACAATTCAGTGTATGATTGCTAATGAGAAAGAAGGCGAAATGGTGAACAGGGGACATAACAAGTATAAAGTAATGTAACTTTTACTATTGTTACACTTAAGTCCCTTACAAAAGACTACCAGGGTACAAGGCAAGAGGAAGACCAAGGAAGACCAAGGAAGACCAAGGAAGACCAAGAAAGACCTGCAGATCGAGGATGGGAAGGATACCCTGAAAACTCACAAAGTCCCACCCAGTCAGGCCATCCAGTTTGCTAGAGACAGAAAACTCTTTCTCCCATCGCCGCCCTAGAGGTACAAGAGGAAGGATAAAATAGAGTAAGTACGCCTCTTACATCGCTATTATTTCTAACAAGAAAAAAAGGAAAAATGCAAGCTATTTTCTGACCATCAATGATTTATTTATAGAGGCACCAGCCATCCATGTCCAGGTGCTGTTGTAGCCAGCTATTTTCTACCAACTAAAATATGTGAAATGTGTCCCGTCCGATCATATCTCCTTATGTAGTTGCGAGCGCCGTAAAACACTTGCCAAAAAAAAACAACTAAAAACGTCACTGCTCGATCCCTAAACGATTAAAACAACACAATACCCGTCTATAGTGCGGTCAAAAATTCGTGGCGCGACTTATTGTCAAATATCTCCTCAACTATCGAACATAAACTCTCCAGCTTTTGACTTGTATCAATTTGTCTTAACAGATCACTATATTATTTGTAAAGACCTGTAGGTTTTATTCTAGAAAATTCAGTAATAAATTATACTAATAAAAAATCCTAAAGGGTAGTTTCTACTGATTTTAAAAGGTATACAACTGGGACGATATCGCTTTTAAAAGCAAGTCCGCCGTTATTTTTTTCTAATCGCGTGATTATCTTTATTGAAAGCATGTTTTGAGAACTTTCAGTGCCAAAAAAGTGTTCACTATAAAATAAATTTCTTGTAACTATTTTTGCCACTAAAAAGTGTCATTGGTGAGCTGTGACGTAACCCATATGCGTATACAAAATGTGTGTAAGGAGTGGGAAGTGCTGTGAACAATTCTATTTTCCGCGTGAAGGAGGTTTGTAGTATTTTATATAAATTTATGAAGAAAATTCTTTTAGTCTAGCCTCAATTGTTGTGGGAAAAAATGATTTATTTAAGACAAATTGAGACAAACTGCTGTGCATGCAAAGTATGGGGGACATTGATTCACCCGTTGTAAAGATATTTGAGGATAAGTTGCGCCAGGAATTTTTTACCTGCACTATAGTGTATATGAGTTCAGGGGAACACGAGAATAGAGGAAGGGGTGAAAGAAAGAGAGCAGAAGGGGAAACAGAGTAAATGAGACATGCCGGCATGCATGAATGAATGCATGCACACACACACACGTACGCACACACACACACACACACAGAGAGAGAGAG
>NW_004797700.1:4861-6047 GCF_000002075.1 Aplysia californica
TGGGAGAGAGAGAGAGAGAGAGAGAGAGAGAGAGAGAGAGAGAAAACTGATGCGTACAGTCATACAGGAGTTCCAAAGAGTCAGCAGCGAATGAGTTGACCTGTTATGGTCTGAGTTGACCACTTTTGGTCTGAGTTGACCGGTTATGGTCGTCCGGTTGAGTCGTGATGCTAGTGACGCCTGGGCCAAGCTGATTCACACATTCCACATTTGTGAGGCATCGTGGTCAAATCAGGCCCTCGTCCAAATAATCACAGTTAAGAAACTGGCATTTTCCTGCCGGTTTGGGAGTTTTTATCGAATTTTTGTTTTTTTGGCTCAACTCATTTCATCCCCCTTTAAACATCACATTTCTGTGTGGATTTTTCACCAAAAAAAAACCCATTGATTAAAGGCATAACATATGCAAAATTTTCTTTTCCAATGACTCTCAAGTTAAGGAATTAACTCAACTTTGGCGTCCATTTTTCCACTAATTTTACCTCTGAAACCAGGCGACCCCCCCCCCCTTTTTCAACAGTCAATAGCATGACTTGTATGAAATATATTATATGGATATTCATTGTATCTAAAGCAAGGCAAATGAACAGGCTTTAAAAAGATAAAAATAACTATAATATGCCCCAAAATTGACAAGAGCCTGATTCCACCGCGTCGAGACACATTTAGAGTGGGACACAAGTCACAGCCGATTGTCTTTGTCGTCCTCTGACAAAACGCCTTTTTTATTCCCAGTAGTTTCGAGAATTATTGCATTTTTTTTTTTAAGAGGTTCTTCTGGAATTTGAATTCTTAAATAGTCAAAGACTAGTCTCAGTTTCACTTTAAAAAAAATTAAACACAGGTAGAATAACTGATCAGGCTCTCGACTTATCAAATATTTTCGATTTAAATGGGCTTAAAAACAATTTTTAAGGCGTTTTGTCAGTTGAGGGCAGTTTGTCTTTGCTGTCCTCTTGTCTTGCTTGATCGTTATCTCTGCTGTGAATAGCTGGGAATTTCCGCTACTACTCACCGTCCTCTGTTGGTGTAAGACCAAATTAATCATGCACCACCTCTTTGTCTGTCTGTCTGCCTGTCTGTCTGTGTGTCTGTCTGCATGCCTGTCTGTCTGTGTGCCTGTCTGTCTGTCTGTCTGTCTACCTCCCTGTCTTCCTGTCTGTCTGTCTGTCTGTCTGTTTGTGTG
>NW_004797700.1:7437-9553 GCF_000002075.1 Aplysia californica
GTGTGTGTGTGTGTGTGTGTGTGTGTGTATTTGATCGTGTGTCTGTGTTTGTGCGTGATGCATGTGTGAGTGTACAATAAATGAGTCTTCAGCTCCCCAGCAGATCTCTGATCTAGTGATATGTCAGACATGAAGAATACATAGACACGTATAATGTGCGCGTTTGACACTAACTTTGCTGTGTGGTCCCTTTCTTCTTCTTTTTTTTCTCTTCCTTATTCCGTCCATTTCTTCTTCCTTTTGTACATGCAGTCCCTTTCTTCTTATTTTTTTTCTCTTCCTTATTCCGTTCATTTTTTCTTCCTTTTGTACATGCAGTCCCTTTCTTCTTCCCTTTTTGTCCCTTTCTTCTTTCACATGTAGTCCCTTTCTTCTTTTTCTTCTTTTTTTCGTCCTTTTCTTTTTCCTTTTTGCTGTTCCATTTCCGTCCCTTTCTTTTTCCTTTTGTAGTCCCTTTCTTCTTCCACATGTAGTCCCTTTCTTCTTCCACATGTAGTCCCTTTCTTCTTCCACATGTAGTCCCTTTCTTCTTCTTCCTTTTTTTCTTTTTCTTCTTCCATTCCCGTCCCTTTCCTCTTCCCTTGTTGTCCCTTTCTTCTACATTTTCTCCCATCTTTATTCCGCATTGTTCCACAGGGCGGAAATGTGACTAATCAAGAGATGCAGCAACCCCGTCGTTATCATGCCCCTCGCGCCGAACGACCTTTAAGTCGGAAAAGACTGAGTATATGTGAGGCAGCGTTGTGGAATCAGGCTCTCGTCACAATAATCAAAATGGAGAAACTTGCATTTTTCTGCAGGTTTGTGAATTTTTATCAGATTTTTGTTTTTTGGCTCAACACCTTTCATGCCCTTTAAAGAACTAATTTCTGTGAGGATTTTTCTGAAAAACGTTGATTAAAAGTACACAAAATATAAATATAAAACCACCGACTCTTAAGCTGAGAAAATAACTAATCTTTGGCAGCCATTTTCTCACTAATTTTACTTCTGACAATAGGTAACCCCACCTCCTTCATTTGCAAATATCTCGACTTGTATTCAAGATAAATGGATATTTTTTTCATCCAAATAAAGACAACTGAACAAGCTTTAAGATGATACCAATAACTCTACATGCCCAAAAATTGACGAGAGCCTGATTCCACCACGCTGCCTCACATATTATTATTAATTATTTTTTCACTGTATTTACTGAGCCTTTAAAAAAAGACGTTATCAGTATTCTATTGGGGCTTTCCACTTGGCATAAAGCCAGGTTTGGGGGAAGTTGTGGGGGAGGTGGGGGGGGGGGGAGAGGTGAGAAACCTCATCCCCCACCCCCCCCAAATATCATCATGATAAAAGAAATCGAGAAGACATACAGACAAGGCAGAGCTCTGGAAGATGGTATTTGTTGTTGTTGTTGTTGTTGGTGGTGGTGGTGGTGGTGTTGGTGATGGTGTTGTTGTTGTCGTCGTCGTTGTTGTTGTCGTTGTTGTCGTTGTTGTTGTTGTTGTTGTTGTTGTTGTCGTTTTCGTTCAAAAAGAGTAGAGGCAATCCCTCAGCGGAGTTCATGTGGTGCTGAAGCCAAAGGCAAGAACCAGGTGCTGTGATGCCAATCACAATAAAAACAGCAAGATACAGACTTCAACATACGTTTAGGACCATTTGCAAATTTGGCTAAAAATTCCCCAAGGATTTCCGTGCAGCACGTGGTGGTTTTGCCCCTTTAGGAAGCTTTGCAGCACGCATTGTTGATCCATTAACACTTTCAGAGCAAAAAAACTCAGAAACATTCCTTGCTGTCTTTTTTCTGATTTTAAAAAATCAGGGCTGTCTGTCAAGGTGGTCCTTAACTTATGTTGAAGTCTGTAGATTAGAAACACTTTTACAGTACAGTACGATGACCATCATTGTCTACAGGGCTCTGTAAATCTTAGTAGAGGACTTGGATGTCCACAGAACTTCCTTTGAATCGTTTGGAGTCATTTTTTTAAATTGTATAGAACGTTGTTCCATCGTTGATAAAATATCCACCAGTATTTTAGATAAAGAGGGGAGCCAAGCAAGGATAATGTGTCTTTGTCCGCAGGATTTAGAAAGTGTGTCGTATCTAATGTGTCCCAACCTCAAA
>NW_004797700.1:10342-12195 GCF_000002075.1 Aplysia californica
CCCCACTTGGTATACCCTCACAAAAACTGAGAAATAAGCTCTTGTAACGTCGTGAGAAACTTAAGTAAAAGGAGTACAAAACTATTGTAACACACCTTTCCTCTTGACTTCATTTCTCCAATGACAACATATAGAATTATGCTACTATTATGTCTTAAATCTCATTGCAGTGAATGTATCCTTTGTCTGGAGGTTGTTTAGTGCACAATATAATAATATGTATATAACAAACAAAATACAACGTCCTATACAAATTTCTATCGGCTCTGTACCTAGCTTTCCGTTTCACAAAATGTCAAGCTTTTTCTAATGTAGTTTTTTGAATATCTTGTTAACGACTGCGAAGAATTTAGAAAGAGCAGATAGAGCATTTGGTTTCTGATCTCGTGGTCTTAGTTTACTCAGAACGGCCAAAAATGTTACATAGAACTGACGAATAGTTGTTACTTCCTTAGAATGACAAAGCTCTATCCGACATTTTGGCCGTGTTGAAATACTAAGACCGTGAGGTCAGAAATCACAGGTTCTATCTTCTCTATTAAAATTAAAATTGTAAGAATATTCAGAGTCGTTATCAAGAAGATATTGTATTTTTAACTCGGATCCGAAAAAGCTTGACAAGTCGTGAAATTCAATTTTTTTTTAAAATATCAAATTTCCCAAAACTTGGCACTGAGCAGATAGAACTTTGTAATTCTGGGGTAACAAGCTGCTGCAGAAGAGAGACTTCGAACTGCGTCTATCGCTCTCAGATCAATGACTTACATCATCTATAATCCTGGAATCTCTATCTGCTATTACAGTTACTAGTTATACCTCTGGCTATACTAAGTATGCACGTAATGCACTATTGGACACTATCACATCCACTTTTTTCTATTAATCAGACGGCGTCAATCTTATATACATTGTGTAAATGGGCAAGGGGGGGGGAAAGCATCTATCGTGTAGCATTCACGCGCTTCACCATCACTCGTATAAGACCCGTGTTCGATTAGATGTTGAACCCTTATTTGGTCACTTTTAAGGACAAGTGCGCTAACCCAGACTTCGGGGGTTTCCAGAAATCTTGATCCGCACCAAAAGTGGACATTACCCTACCTATAGGAGAAGTTTGGAGTCATTTGTGTGTATATTTGTTTGGTTATAGAGAAAACTCTCCTTGTCTTTTAAAGAAACTGAAGAAGGGTCCAAAAACTTTACCTTCGATTTTCTCAAAACAGCATTTTTCGGGATAGCCCCCTTGTGCTTAAAAGCGACCATTTATTATCGCGGGTTGGCCCTGATATGCAGAGCCAAGGCCAGCATCATAATAAACTACCTGAATTATGTCGATTGGGGCGTAAAACACCTACATTTTAAAAAGAGGCGTAGTCTCAACACTTCAGAACATTCATGAATGAGCATGTGACCTTTGAACCCCTTCAAGAGACACAGTTTCCCGGACTTGAGACTTATAGAGACGTGCTGACAACTCGCCACTGAACCTCTTTGACAAGTGGCTACTTGAACAACGTCGCTTCAGTGAGTAAACCACTGTTCTCCATTGTTCTAAAAAACAAGAGCGAAGAATGTATATTATCTGGGAATGTGCGACATTCTGTCTCTCGATCTGTGGGCATGATAGACGACTAATTATTAATCTATTCTTTGGAGGTTTGTCTGTTGGCTAGAAAGAAATACGCCAGGGTAAGAATAATATGTAAGGTGTGCTGACAAAATGAGTTTTCTTTCGGGTTTTAGCATTTTGAAAATTGATACGTCAGCTTTTTAGGGGACATACACACCTATCCCACTGTTCTCGCATAGAGAGAGACCAGATTTTGAAACTACACCACACCACATCGCAAACA
>NW_004797700.1:14938-16729 GCF_000002075.1 Aplysia californica
GGGGGGTGAAGAAGAGATCCAGGAAGTACTTTTTTGGTGGACCCAACAAAACCAATGATAATGATAGTAGTAATAGTGAGAAGAAATCATTTGTACAGGGCTAGGAAGCTGTGGTGTGAGCACTGAACAGTGCAGATTTATCGGTGAAATTTCTAAATTCCATATCCCTTGACTATATTAGTCAGACATCAAAGAATAAATTCAAGTAATATTTTATTATTATAAGCACAAGGTAACCATGGTAACCAAGCAAACATCCGCCATATTAGGATTAATGATATCATCAAATTTCAAAAGCTATCTTCTCTCTTAGTTTTCGTCCGTATTGGCTTTCATTTTTAGTAAGTACAAACTACAACACCTATGTAATGATCAAATAACGCCAGATTTGTAATATTACAATTATGAAAATAATTATTGACTCTGGAAATATGTACATGGATAAATAGCCCAAAAATCTCAAAATTCCCAACAAAAACACTGATTGTCATTTTATTCTTTTGTTGTCTTCAAAAAGGGCTCTATTTCAGTACAGGTCACCTATGGATGTACATTGTGCAAAATAACGAGGGTGTTCATAAGAAAAATAAAGGAAAAGACGTACTTTAAAGTCGGAAAAATAAATATTTGGAAATAATGACCCAAAATTGCAAAATAATTTTTTAAACCCATTTTTGAATGTCTTCTTAACATAATTGATTGAAGCGGACGCTTAAAAATTTGAAGAAAATGGATATAGGTTTAAAAATTGGAGGGGAAAAAGGCATGGTCAAACTGGGTAAAAATGGGGAACATCCCACCCACAGATGTCCTTGACAGATCAAAAAACTGAAAACGTACAGTGTAAGACCATTTAACTACACACAAGTAAAAATATAAAAATCATCATAGGCTCACACACATTCTCACATACATAAACTACTGTCAGGGAATCGTGTTCTATGTAAACGTTTCTTTAGACTTTTCATAAACTCACTCTCAAATACTTTACTTTTACTTTTATCCGCCGCTTATACCCTTCTGGGTGTCACCGGAAGATAGAGACGTCTCTTTGCCACCAGCCGGAGAGCTTGGGTCAGGGGGATGCCGTGGGTGGTTCACTCTCTAATGGCATAATAAAACTCTCTTTTCTTAAATCGGGAAGAGTGTATGTGTGTGTGTGTGAGTGTGTGTGTGTTCGGGGGGTGTTTGGGGGAGGAATTCTCGTACATTATAGGGGCATAGAAAAGTAAAATCTTCCAGCAAAAAAAAGTAGGCACACTGCTTTGCGGGTCTTAAAACAAAGGGCCAATAAGCTGAAACGTCTAATCATGGGACACTTTTTTAACCCAATCCGTACGCCCTGGGGTCATTTTGTACCCCCGAGGTTGTATTCTTCACATTTTAAAATACTTTTAGTACGAAGATCTCTTTGAAACTTTCAGTTTTTCTCAAAAAATCGTTTTGACAGACCTCTATGCAAAGCGTACGGATCGGATTAACGAGTAAATTTCCTCTTTGGAAAGTAGCAGCACAGAGTTCCCCACGTTGTATTGATACGACTGTAAAACACGACGTACGGATAGGGTTAAATAACTAATAGTGTCGATAGGGGCGTTAAGACTGTACCTTTTCACTAAATGTAAAGAAAAAAAAAATGACCTCCAAGTATATCCGTGTTAGTTCTGACGACCTGCCAAACACACACTTACAATTTCAGCACAAGGGACGTGCACGTGTGACCTAACTAGGCATGTACGTAAGTACGCTGCGTCTTTTTAAACGGGGTGTGTAGGGGAGGGGGAGTGGGGG
>NW_004797700.1:16829-19005 GCF_000002075.1 Aplysia californica
GGGGTGAGGGGGAGGGGGTGAGGGTGATGGTGAGTATAGTACATCCGGGAAATTACGCGTGAGGAGATTAATACTACTCATTATTGCGAGCACACATTCAAGGATTTTACCCCTGAGGGATTGCTTGTGTCCTTCCGTCCTACCTTGTGTCACTATACGGAGGTATCAAGCGCTCATCTAGATCTAAACATATTATATTTGTGAAAGTTCGTCACTTTCGCCGCCTAAAACTTCCCAACCACTTAACTTTCGAATTTGAAAAAAAAACAACAACGCTAGTTCAGAATCATTTAAAGGGTGTACAGGTATATTAAGGAGTCTGACGTCTCTGTATGTTAACTATCGCGTTTTACTCTCGTATCCATACGACGTGGGGAACTCTGTGCCATCACTTTCCAAAACGGAAAGTTACTCGTTATTCCGATCAGTACGCTTTGCACAGCAGTCTGTCAAAATGTTGGGGCTTTTTTTAGAAATACTAGAAGTTTCAAAGAGATCTTCGTACTAAAAGTATTCTAAAATGTGAAGAATACAACCCTGGGGCGTCAAAATCACCCCAGGGCGTACGGATAGGGTTTTAAGTAGGACGTGTTGTTCGTGAACTTGCGTGTCGTTGAATGATCTCACACGGCATCTGCAGTCTCTTACAGTGGACTACAGATGAGTTGATGTCGTTGGGAGAGTGAAAAAAACAAGATCAACTGGTCCGAAATTCAAGTTAAGTAACCGTTGGGACCCTTAATTAAGAAGAGGTGCTGGGACCTAAGAAAAACATCAACTTAACCAAAGATCAACTCAAGCGAGTTCAACACAAGCGCAGTCAACTGTAGAACTTTCTAGTGTGTGTACTTGTGTATCGATTTAAATTATTTTCTCATACTATTCATTTTTGGTCTTTCTTTAAGTTTTAGTTGAGGTTTTACGGCACTCGCAACTGCTTAAGGTCATATGAGTACCAGAAGATTAGAGGTTTTACAAGAGAGTAACAAACATAAAAAAGAAGAAGGGAAGATAAGGACGATAGATGTTTCATAGGAAAGAAGAAGCAAACCACACCAAAGCACCCGCCAACAACCCACATATTTGGTATTTTATTTTCCTAATTTGTTTACCATTTGATAGTGCGAAACGTAAGCAATAATTTTAAGAATGAAAGTCTCGGTGGAGGAACGAGAATCCTCCTCGACAAATGTGAGGCATCGTGGTGGAATCAGGCTCTCGTCAATGTTGGGGCACATCGAGTTATTGGTATCATCTTAAAGCTTGTTCACGTGACTTTATTTGTATGAAAATAATATCCGTTTATCTTAAATACAAGTCGAGATATTTGAGAATGAAGGAGGTGGGGGTCACCTGTTTTCAGAAGTAAAATTAGTGAGAAAATGGCCGCCAAAGATTGCTTATTTCCTTAGCTTAAGAGTCCGTGGTAACTGAAAATTTACATTTTTTGTGACTTCGATCAACGTTTTTCAGAAAAATCCACACAGAAATGGATTGTTTAATGATCATGAAAGGTGTTGAGCCAAAAAATACAAATTTGATAAAAATTCACAAACCTACGGAAAAATGCAAGTTTCTTAACTTTGATTATTTTGACGAGAGCTTGATTCCACCAAGCTGCCTCACAAATGTCATTGTGAAATACTTGTGTGTACATCCGATAGACACAGCCATGCGTGCGCAGACACTTGACTGCACTATTGCACTCCCGGATAAAACAACAACAACAACATCAGCAACGACGACAACAGCAACAGGAGATGCCTTGTTTGTTGGATTGAATAAATGTGCACTCATTTCCAATGACTTATACTGAAGTCGGAAGTTTTTGGGTTGGGTTTTTCTTCCCGCATTTCATGACGTCATGTTCTGGTTTATTGCCAGTTTCCTTTCCTCTGAGGTTTTGGTTTGCTTTTTGTTTTGTTTTTTTTTTGCTTATGCGTTTGTGTGTTTCTTTGTTTGTTTGTTTGTTTGTTTACGTGGAAGGAGGCAGAGGTTCTTAAGGCAATTTTGTTTGTTGTTGGGGGGTTTTTTTTCGTTTCTATTGTTTGTTTGTTTGTTTACGTGGAAGGAGGCAGAGGTTCTTAAGGCAATTTTGTTTGTTGTTGGGGGGTTTTTTTTCGTTTCTATTGTTTGTTTGTTTGTTTACGTGGAAGGAGGCAGAGGTTCTTAAGGC
>NW_004797700.1:22692-24163 GCF_000002075.1 Aplysia californica
TCTTCTTCTTCTTCTTCTTCTTCTTCTTCTTCTTCTTCTTCTTCTTCTTCTTCGTTTCCAATAACACAAATCAATACCCTAGAAGTACAACATTCTGTCTGCTGAGTACTCGTTTTGAGAAATTTCACCTCAAAGACTTTTAGTTTCATAATATTATGGTAAGCTTTTTCGAATGCAATTTTTTGAATAGATCTAACTTGATAACGATTTAGAATAATGTTATTATTATGAAAGGGCAAATAGAACATTTAATGTGGTATCTGACCCCGTGGTCTTTGTAATTCAAAACAGGCAAAATTGTCAGATAGAACTTTTTAATTCTAAGGAAGCGACACGCAACCTTTAGACGTTTTGCACCCCCCCTCCCCCCCAAACGACAATCGTAAGATTATTTGGAATGGTTATCAAGATATTCGAAGAATTGCATTCGAAAAAGCTTGCTATGTTGTAAAACTCAAAATTTGTAACGTCAATTTTCTCAAAACTAGGTTCTGAGCAGACAGAGCTTTGCAATTCAAGGGTAGCGGATAGTAGATGAGGAATGTGGTTGTCGTAGACAGATTTATTGGACAGCGGCATTACAAGTATAATATTTATTATTTTTATGCAAGTGGCGAAGTGAAGAGAAAAGTGGTCGTTTGTACAGGTGATGTCTTGGACAGGTGGTCGTTATTGCAGGTTTGACTGTTTTCGAATCTGGTTGGGGGCGTCTTCACTTTCTACGCTGTACACCAACACAATCATCACCATTACGTTTCTTTTTTTTTCAAATTGAAGCACTCTCGGAGTTGAGTTCAAGTCAGCAGAATATTATAAGCAGCAAACACTTCCTTCCTGTCTTTTCTCTTACGTCGCGATAACCCTTTCCGTACGCCTTGGCGGGGTCATTTTGTACCCCCGGGGTTGTATTCTTCACATTTTAGAACACTTCTAGTTCAAAGATCTCTTTGAAACTTTTAGTATTTCTAAAAAAAATCGTTTTGACAGATTGCTATGGAAAGCGTACGGATCGAATTAATGAGTACATTTCCTCTTTGGAAAGTGGTGGCACAGAGTTCCCCACGTCGTATGGATACGATAGTAAAACACGACGTACGGGTAGTGGTGGTATAGAGTTCCCCACGTCGCATGGATACGACAGTAAAATACGACGTACGGATAGGGTTAAGCTGATGCATCTCGCCTGGAACTCCTTACAGAAATAATTTATCGGTAATAACGGAAGCGATAGCGAGAGTGGATTGTAAACAAAAATAAGAATGGGCATGAGACGCATGAGAGTCAGGATAAACCGCGCTCAGCAAACTGCGCTTCAAGTTTGATGATAGGCAGGTGTACTGGTGTAGAGATGGGTGCTTTAGGGCCATGTGGAAGTTTGCTGCTGTAAGCGAAAGTACGTGCATATTATAACATTTTGTTAAGAGACGATCAGTGAGACGCAAGAGGGGGGGAGAGAGAGAGAGAGAGAGAG
>NW_004797700.1:28345-29265 GCF_000002075.1 Aplysia californica
GGGGGGGTTGTAGATGGCAATGGGTAGCAGATGACAGGTACTACAAAACAAAACAAAGCGAAACAAAACAAAACAGAAGGAAGTAACGCAAAGATCACGCTAGATGTAGGAAAAAATGGTCGCCTATCGGGCAGCAGCGTGAGCACAGAGAAAGGGCACGAGATAGGGGGGAAAAGGGAGCTGTTCGGGTGGAACCGTTTACAAACGGACGTGGGAAAGGAGAGCTTGATCCAGTTCACAGAATCGGGAAAACGACAGACAGTGCAACAAGAGCTCTCCTTGTTCTATTTTGATTTTGCTGTTCCGCGGTTTTATGTAAACTATTTTTTAAAAATCTGAAATTATGCAAACTGAGCCCAAAAATTTAACGTGAAATTATGCGATTCTATTAATTTTAACAAAGAATGACAAAAGAAAATAATCAGAAATTATGCAAAAAATTATCAATTTTTTTCTAAATTATGCGGGGTGCATAAAACCACGGGGAAAGTTGTAGCAAGGCTTTACGGCGCTCACAACTGCATAAGGTCAAATGAGCGCTAAGGGGTGATGTCAACAGAGTAGTCCAAACGGGGAATCAGACTTAGACTGCTCACCTCTCTAGCCTCAACAGCACAAAGTCTGCTTCGACTATCAAAGCACCCCGGAAATAGAGGGTCACAAGAGTGTGACAAACATACAAAAGAAGTAGAGGAAAAATGACGATAGTAAGGGTGGGGAACGAAAAAGCAGCGGTTTCCAATATTAGCATACTTTCAGCACAGTATGAGCATGGCTTTGATACATTATCAGCCCATTCACATTTCTAATGTGCATAAGAACGTATTTGTTAATCTCTCCCCTTTGGGAATGGCTTAAAGACACTTCAGTCTGTGGCACTCTCTCTCTCTTTCTCTCTCTCTCTCTCTCTCTCTCTCTCT
>NW_004797700.1:29367-30973 GCF_000002075.1 Aplysia californica
TTTCTCTCTCTCTCTCTCTCTCTCTCTCTCTCTCTCTCTCTCTCTCTCTCTCTCTCTCTCTCTCTCTCTCTCTCTCTCTCTCATACATTCTATCACTCCACCTACCTCTGCGTTTTGTCTACTGCCCTACCCCTCCCATCTGGGCGGTCGGTCAGTCTAAATATAGCAGCTTGCGTTCGCTGAGACCGTTACGAGTAGACTCTTTCACCTGCGCTGCTGCGGTCTCGCCACAGAGCTACTCACGGATACCATGAAAAGCTGTGTGTTGATCTTCTCTGTGGTAGGTAGGTTTTTGTTCCCTGTCAAAAAGGAATCGTTTTACAGCGACAGTAGATAATGATAATATCATTGCACCAGTGAGAAATGTACTTTAGTAACAAAGAAAACTAGATAAGCAGTCTTCCAGATCTGCTCGTTTTGTTCCCGTTGTCTTCGGCGGATTCGGATAATGGGACAAGGGTTAAGCTAGGCTTGTGTTATGGTTTGGATACCCTAACCCTAACCCTAGCCCGAACCCTACCCTTAACCTTGACCTTGACCTTAACCTTAACCTTAACACTTACCCTTATCCTTACTTTTACCGTAACTCAAACCCGAACCTTATTACCTGATTCCAGCAGATGTGAATAAAATGTACAGATCTGGAATATTACTGAAAGGGAACCCAATCGTGACAGCACAATAAAAATATTGATCAAAGTTTCACACAGCAGGGTGTCAATCAATACTATAGTAATCTCTTATCATAGACTGGTTATTCCTTTCTCTCGATCTAGAGTTCTAGTGTACATTCGCAAACCCTGTGGCCATAGATAGAAACGTTCTCATTTGGTTCAAATCACAATCCAACAGTCATCACCGACATATAAAGGGTCGTTTTTAAGGACAAGCGGGCTAACCCAGATTTCGGGGGTTTCCAGAAATCTTGACCTATATCAAAAGTGGGCATTGTCCTACCTATAGGAGAAGTTTGGTTTCATTTGTGTGTATATTTGTTTGGTTATAGAGAAAACTCTCCTTGTCTTTTTAAGAAACTGAACAAGGGGCAAAAACTTTACCTTCGATTTTCTCAAAACAGCATTTTTCGGGATAGCCGCCTTGTGCTTAAAACCGACCATATAAATAATAGTACATGTGTATTACATAGATTGACTGCCTAGGGGAATAGGATACGAGCACTGACAACTTTTTCTATTTGTTTCTAATTTCTGTCATCATCAAAGTGCAGGATCTGCGACAAATATCAGGGACCTTTCATGGTTCTCAGCAGTCTCCTAAGGAAACATGTTTCTGTTGCTTCTTCTATTTTATATCTTACTATAAGTTACTTTTTTTTTGGTAATCTAGCTATAATTGACTTGAGATGAATGTAGATATTACATTTTATGCTCCCATTCAATAGAGGATAACATTAAGACGAAAAAAAATGGTTTATGGGATGTGGCATCTCTGAGAAAGGCGGGGTTCTGGGTTGAATTCATTTCCACACTCGGGGAATCAAACATGCATAATATAGAAACGTCCACACTAATTTGAATGCACAACTTACATTCAAACACACACACACACACACACACACACACACACACACACACACACACACACA
>NW_004797700.1:32131-33189 GCF_000002075.1 Aplysia californica
CACACACAGACACACACACACACACACACACACACACACACCCTTACCCATACACACACACACACACACACACCCATACTCACTCACACACACATACACACACACACAATTACGAATACACATAATATACCTCAACATGAGCACTCAATCAAATTAATGCATAACCGCACGTACATACATACACTTTTGGCCATGTGTACATCATCACACTTGGCCTACGCGAGGATAAAACCACAAAGATTCCGACTAGCAAAGGCCTTCAACAATAACCTTTACTCGCACACAGACAGGCGCCACGCCTCTGCTCACACAAAGGAACACATGCGCCAAACACAGACAACTGACGTAAACAGACAAATTGCCTCATGGGCGAGAATACAACATTCACAAATAGCCAGCTAAAAGACAGGTTTACAGATGAAGAAACGATTTTACATTACGTAAGATGACTCAAAACGGCGTAGATCTAGACGCTCACACCAGCACGCGCACTTGTGAGCACTCAAACTGAAACCCATCTGGTCCTAATCTCGTTATCCGGGTTTCCAGACATGGCACAGTTTGCTGTCTTTAAAAGGCAGTCACAACAAGTTTTTCTTTTCGGTTGGCGAGGACACAGAACACAGAGGTCGAAAAGAGAAATAAACTGTTCTAAAGCAGCGAAGGCGTCACTTGACATATTTTTTCTGATGTGAAGTAGATCACACCTCTTGTGTTGTATAATCTCTACATATTATATTTGTGAAAGTTCATACTTTGGCCGCCTAAATCTTCCGAACCTCTTAACTTTCGCATTTGAAAAATATAACAGAGGTTCAGAATCATTCAATGAGTGCACAGTTTTATTAAAAACTAAAGTGCTGGCTCGTAACACAGAATTCGTTTAGTTAAAGCTCACACTGACGCACGCATACAAAGTGGTTGCTCTCTGTCTAAGAGCGGTGGCCGTGGGGCTGTATATCCGACTGTCATTTCATTGTTTAGTCTGCTGCACTGCTCCATGCATTAATGTCTACTACGGCAGATCTGTGGTTTTTCTGGAGTGCACGTGTGACGTC
>NW_004797700.1:35626-37763 GCF_000002075.1 Aplysia californica
CCCCCCCCCAGAAAAATGGGAGTGTATCTGGGTGCTTCTGATTTCATTTCCCCCAACCCATCTGTCTCATTCTGTCCCTGTTTCTGTCTCTGTCTCTCTCTATGTCTCTGGCTCTCTGGTTCTCTGGTGCCAACCGGCTAAAAAAAATGCCGATTTCTATGATTTCCTTACCTTGATGAGCGCCACTCGTCAAAATAATGAAATCGAAGAAACAGGCATTTTTCCTCCAGTTTGGCAATTCTTGTCTAATTTGTATTTTTTGGCTCAGCACACATTATGTCCATATAAAAATACATTTCCATGTGAATTTTACGAGAAAACATTAATTAATTATACAAAATAAGTAAATTTTCAGCTTTCAATGACTCTCAAGTTATAGAAGCTACCAAACTTTGGTGGCCATTTTCTCACAAATTCTACCCCAGAAAACAAGTCACCACACTTTCCTCAATCGCACATATCTAGACTTCTACTCAAGATATATGAGTATTTTTATCACCAAAAGAAATACAAATATTATAATAAACTTAAAGATGATACCAATAACTCAATAATATGCTCAAAATTTGACGAGCACCTGATTCCACCGCTCCCTGACACATGTTTTGTATTCCTCTCCGCCTTGTAGAGACATGAAAAAGATGGGCATGTACCCCGCCCCCCTGGGTAGCCCTCCACAAGACGATGACAGCCGCTACATTTATGAGCACTCAGAGGCACGACACGGGCTGAGGTCCAAGAGAAAGGCCACGGCAAACACGAGACTGCGCTGGACCAAGGCAGAGATGCCTTACCTCTTCGCTAAAGGACATTTTGGTAAGGAGATCGAATGGTGATCTATCATGTTTGTTTGTGGGGGTTTTTAGTAGAGGTTTTACGGCGCTTGCAACAGCCACTGCATGCGAAGCGTCTAACCACTTTATCACAGACGCCAGTCAGACTATTGTTTGAGTCAATTTTTTACGGCACTTGCAACACAATAAGGTCATATGAGCGCCAGAAGATTAGAGGTGTTAAAGAGAGTAACAAAAATAAAAAAGAAAGAAGGGAGATGAGGACGATAGATGTTTGAAAGGAAAGAAGAAGCAACCATACCAGAGCACCCGCCAACCACCCACCTATTATTTTTTTGTTTTTTTTCAAGGTTTAGAATTTTTTTAAGGGAGCCAAAGAACCAAAGGTAGACCAGAAGCAATGTGGACAAGTCATAACTCAACCTGATGAAGAGAGGAAAGAGGTGTATCGATAAGGAGAGTGCATTGTATTGTTGTTTTGTTTTTAGTAAGGTTTTACGGCGCTGGCAACTGCATAAGGTCATATGAGCCCCAATCGTATTGGTGTGAGAGCTGATTATGAGGATCGATTGAAAGGGCGGGAGGTGGAGGGGGGTGCGGGGGGGGGAGAGATAGTCGAAAGGATTTCTTAACATTCTCTAACGACCTTCTTGGTTTTTGTTGAATGTAATTCACTCGCCATAGAGATATCAATTTACTAAAAGAAGTCATCATGCTCATAAAAGGATCATTCATTTTGTGGTCATAGATCTATCTCTGGTTACATTATTACTTCTTTCCTTTTTCCCCACAGATCATTTTCTTGTTGGTCATAGATTCTGTACCTTTAACTATATCATCGTTCTTTCCTGTGTCCGCCAGACTCCAAAGAGGAATACATGATGAGGCGGTCTATGACCGAGTGGGAACGATACACCTGCATGAAGTTCTACCCCGCCACCAGCTCACACAAGAACAGCGTCCGCTTTCAGAACGGAGTCGGGTAAGTTGATACAACGGTTCATGCTGCCTTTGTCTTTTTTTTGTATTATAGTTTGTTAGTAACTTCTGTTTTTTAATATATACATGTATATTTTTACTTTTTTTCCCCACTGTCCTTTCGTGTATAGTTAATGTATGGTTGTGAAAGTTCTTCTTTATGTGGTTGAACTGGTTTTTCTTGTTTCTGTTAAAATGTTTTTTCTTGTGCGAATGATTATGTGATTGGTGTAAAGTGCTCAGAGCTCATACTAGTATGGGATAGAGCGCTATATAAATGCAATCCATCATTATTATTATTATTATTATTAATATCATTATTATTATTATTACCATTATTATTGTTATTATTGTTGTTGTTGATT
>NW_004797700.1:38544-39680 GCF_000002075.1 Aplysia californica
CCCCCCCAACAACATACACAAACACACGCGCACTCTTAGCTGGGGTGGGATTACGCATGTCTGCAATGCGAGGGACTCAGGTTCCAATTCCCAACGTTATTATCTTTTGTTTTGTTATAGTAAGTGTTTTACGGCACTTGCAACACAGTAAGCTCATATAAGTGCCGAAGATCAGAGGTGTTACAAGAGAGTAACAAACTCGAAAAAAGGAGGGGAGATAAAAAGATTATAGATGTTAGATAGGAAAGATGAAGCAGCTTGAAAAGAAAGGCTGGCCTCTGGTGGCAAGAGTTTTACGGCGCTTGCAACTACATAATAATCTCCTTCATTATGAGCGTGCTGGTCGTACTCTATGCTTGTGACGAAGGCACATACCTACAAACATACAAACTTAGATGGAAAAGTCCAACCAATAAAGGGGTCAATCTTACTCTTCTACCTCTTTTGCCATGTATTTTTCCAGCGAGAGTTTAAGGTGTTCAAGGTCGTAAAAAATTATGAAAATATTATACAGTCGATATTGTCTAAAACAGTCACTCATTGTTGACGAGCGTCGTACACGGATAACTATTGTTTCATTACATGTGTCTTTTGTAATTGATACTGGCATTAGCCTAAACAGATGTGTGACGAGGAAAGATCAGGATAATGTTGTGGGGGGGGGGGGGGTTAAGCATCCGAACTTCCCACTTGGCTAGGTCCTATCGGAGACGGACGTTAAAACAAGGAGATCCCGCCCCTTAAATTATAACCTAATAGTGTTTTATAAACCCTTACCATACCATACCTATTTTCTGAGCGCAGAAAGGACTGTACCTTCACGAGATCGGACACGCCATGGGCCTCGTCCACGAGCATCAATTACCAGACAGAGACAATTACATCGAGATTCTCTACCACAACGTCAGCCCCCACATGCGGATCTGGTTCAACAAGTACACAGCCAAGGAGGTCAATCAGATGAACGTGCCCTATGAGTACTCCTCCGTCATGCATTACGGAATTACTGTGAGTGGATGAAAAATGAATGTTTGCCCTTACCTACGTATTCGCGCACCACCCCGCGCGCGCGCGTACACGCACACACACACTCAAAGACAAACACACACATACACATATACACTCTCTCTCTCACA
>NW_004797700.1:42323-43381 GCF_000002075.1 Aplysia californica
CACCGCCCCCTTTGCCCCCTCCTCTGGGCTCCTGACTCTTTCTATACTCCTTGGCTCCTTACTTCTATCTTTCAGCAACAACCCCTGATCTTATGGTCGGAGAGATTTACACCTAGCTTCTCGGACAAGGGCTAACAATCTCGGAGGTGCCGTGTACAAGTTGCCTCGGTGGTCCCAACATTCAAAATTTCCTTCTAAATTGAAAATGTTTAATGTGTCCCTCGCGGTCATATGACCTTAGGCGGTTGTGAGCGCCGTAAAACACTTACCCAAAATAAATAAATGAATAAATAACTCTTAAGGTTACCCGCTACAAATTAACTAGATCTATACTGTAGACTGTTTTCCGTGAGCATTCTTCTTTTTTTCTTTCTTTTTTTCATTCTTTTCTTTTTGACAAACGCCTTTTTCAATAGTGAAAAGTTATCGTCCTGATTTTGATAGTTTCTTCTTTAGTTTTAGTAATTGTTTTACGGCATTTTCAGCACAGATATTATGTCATTTAGGTTCCGAAAAGTTAGAATGTAACATACCAACAGAAAAAAAAAGAAAAGAAAAGAAAGAGGAAAGATAAGAACAAGAGGTATTTATATTTAGCAGGAAAGAAGGATCGAGCAAACCACACCAGAGCACCCACCCTAAAACCAACCAACCACCCTGACCGTTTTTTTCTCCCTTATTTTGTTTTGTTTTGGGGTTTGTTTGTTTTTTTATTTGTTTTTTTAATTTGTCTTGTTTGTTTTTAATGTGTTTTGTTTGGTTTTTTAAAATTTGATTTGTATGTTTATTAATTTGTTTGTTTGTTGTTGTTTTTTTTTATTGTTTTGCCCTTCGTTCTCCGCCCGTCCGTCCGCTGAGCAGCCTGCCGGAACATCTACGACAGCTGGACCTGCTACATCTGGGCCAACCAGGGCGAGTGTGACCGGAACCCGTTCTACATGAACCAGCAGTGTGCCAAGGCGTGCGGGCAGTGCGGAGCTGGCAAGCCGAAGAAACGTAAGTCTTGCGCGCTGAAGATAGATTCGTTTTTAAAACACACGCGCGCGCGCACACACACA
>NW_004797700.1:43917-45621 GCF_000002075.1 Aplysia californica
AGAGAGAGAGAGAGAGAGAGGGAGGCAGAGAGAGAGAGGGTGGTGCATTTCTTGTTCCTTTTCCGAGGTCACTATTTTCCTTCCATATGAATGCGCTGACCTGTATTGCGTGTGTGTGTGTTTGTGTGTGTGTGTTTGTGTGTGTGTGTGTGTTTGTGTGGGGGGGTGTGTGTGTGTGTGTGTGTGTGTGTGTGTGTGTGTGTGTGTGTGTGTGTGTGTGTGTGTGTGTGTGTGCGTGCGTGTGTCTGTGTCTGAAAAACCTAACCAATACCACAGACGCCTGTGTCAGTGAAATAGTTTTGATGACATGAGATGGTATGAGGGGCCAAAAAGATGTACCTTGCACAGCTGCCTAACTGGGCAGGAAAAAAGTAAAAAGCAAGAGTAGAAAAGCCAACTGAGGTGACCTGCGCCATTTTCCAGAGCATGACCCCATGACCTGGACCTGGCAGTGGCTCCCGATGTTTGTCGACATGTTCCCCCAGGACTGGATGACCTCGGGTGACCTTTCACTTTTGACCCCGTGTCCTGCTAACTTTAACCCTTGAACCTCCTTGTACTAACCTAACGTTGGTGTTTGGTTGCATCATGTAGACAGTAGTCTTTTCCTCTTTTGTTTTTTGTTTGTTTTGTTTTTTTGATTGGTTGAACTTAGTTTGTTATCAATCTTATCTAAAAATGTGTTCGTTTTTGTAAAGAAAAGAGGGTGTAAGGGGCGGTTCACAAATGTCTCTACTGGATTATGAAATGTTGGACGAGTAGAACAGAAGCTTGAACAGTCGTTGCAAACCTGGAAGAAAATCAAAAGACGTGGATGCTAACTGGCTTTTAGTGTGTTTCTGAAAACCTGTATTATGCACGCATTGATCAAGATTCAGTTTTATCGGCAATGATCATTTAAATTAACGGTCCTTTGTCAACTTCATCTGTACTTTGGGGGTGGTTGGTTAGCTTTTTGGAAGCGTCATGACTGATTGCTATGTAATTTTTACAACACGGTGTCCTTTAGTAAATCTAGCCTAACTGCATGTTCTCGTTTAGATAATAATAGATATTATGCTTGATGAAGGCCACGATTCTTGTATGAATACAACTATGAGTTTCCAGAGGGCGCCACTGGTACATCCCACTTACACTCATCATCTCCTCTAGGAGTTTTCTTCTTTTATTTGTCTGTCTTAGCCTTTTGTGCTCTTACTGATGCTTATCGTGTTTATGTGCTCCTCTTTTCTCAAGCAAGCCAGCCTCAAACTGGCGTTACTATTGCTGTGCAGATGTCGCTTTAGGCGAAGAGAGTACTTAGACTTAGATCGCTGGTGTAGACATTGCATGACTGTAGTGTACGTTTTCTGTTGCTTGTCGGAGAGCTCAAGATAATTACTTCGCTGCAAATGTAGTCAAACAGTCTGGATTTGTTTGGGATTTTCGCATCCTGGTGGAATCGAGACCTATTTTTGTAACCCTATTTTCAGTAAACCTCACTACTGCCTTTTTTTTAGGTAATTACTTCGTACTTCGTGTGTGCTGTTCGTGGCAAATGTAGTCAAACAGTGTGGATTTTTTGGGGATTTTCGTATCCTGGTGGAATCGAAACTTATATAATTGTAACCCTATTTTCAGTAATAAAACTCCCTAATGCCTTTTTAGAGGGGGGTGGGGGCGGGGGTCAGAATTAATTTCAAAAGTGTTTGGGCTTTTTTTTTG
>NW_004797700.1:45721-46591 GCF_000002075.1 Aplysia californica
GGGGGGGGGTTGTTTGTTTATTGTGTTGGATTTTTATAATTATTTTGCTTTTAACTGCATGCGTCTTTTGACAACTTCTGCCTCCGGCTTTTTACTTTCTGATCAATTCATGTTTTCTTCTAGTTGCTGCTGGTTTGATGTCGTTGTTTATATTTATGTGGGTTTTTGTTCTTATGGTTCAGAATTTATTAAATTTATTTACTCCATGTATGACGGTGTACTCATATCTTTACAAAACGGATCAACAAGCTAATTCTGTTACAAACACAAGTGTTTGAATGAATACTATACTTTCCACGTTTTATTTTAATAATAAATAATATCGTAGGTATGGCATTTCTCTAGCTGTAAATAATGTTATATGAAAGCTGTGTTGTAAAAATTGTAGAGGCTTACATATTTTCTATATCGTTGAGAATGAAACTAAAGAAATTGCCTTGCCATTATGATGAAGGAGCGAGGATTCAAATATCAGTAATGAAGTAGTGGTAATTAATGCTTTGAAAAAAGATGTATTAGGAAAATTGTCCTTAGGTCAATGAGGTAAGTTATGTTACACAGGTGTAATGACAAGACTCTTCTTTTACTATGCATCGCATTATTTGCATCATCATTTTCATCATCACCAGTATAATAATTAATAATAATTATCCTTATCCTTCAGTGAATACCTTATGCCAACACTTCGAAGTTAATAGTTGAATGTGCCCACCCTTTTAAAGTTGATTAGGTAAAACTACGTTTCAATCTTGCATCTACCCTATTGTTTGCCAGTATCGGGTAAAGTTGGAATTTTTTAATTTTTTTTTTTTTTTTGGGGGGGGGTAAAAAAAGGAAAAAAGTGGTTGAAGTAAAATCAGGGGAGAAATG
>NW_004797700.1:48759-49653 GCF_000002075.1 Aplysia californica
TGTGTGTGTGTGTGTGTGTGTGTGTTTGTTTAGTTTTTTAGGGGTACGGGTGGACAAGATTGTGGTTGGCTCTATATAAATGTATGTATGTATGTATGCGTGTGTGTTTAGTTTTTTAGTTTTAGTAAGTGTTTTACGGCACTTGCAACACAATAAAGTCATATAAATGCCGAAGATTAGAGGTGTTATAAGAGAGTAACAAACACAAAGAAGAAGGAGGAGAGATAAGGACGATAGATGTTTGTTGATAGGAAAGAAGAACAAGCAAACCACTTGCTCCTTCTTTCCTATCAAACATCTATCGTCCTAATCTCCCCCCGCCCTCTTTTTTATGTTTGTTACTCTCTTGTAACACCTCTAATCTTCTGGCGCTCGTATGACCTTATGCAGTTGCGAGCGCCATAAAACCTCTACTAGAAGAGAAAAAAACTAGATCATCTTGAGCGTGTGTTTTTGTTTGTACGTGTATATGTATGTGTTTATGTGTGTATGTGCACATCATATTAATATTTAGAATATGAATGCCTTACACATAACAAACTGACCACATTACCACAATATGCCGAAGGCCCAGGAAGTTGTCTCACTAACAAGGCAATCCCCCAATGTTCAGATCGGATGCGGGAACAACTTTTACACATAACAACAATATGCATCAAAGAAATGAGCTAGATACGACCTGTATATCATTTCAGTGAAGTGTGTTGACAGCAACCACAACTGCCAGAGCTGGTACAACACAGGACAGTGCACCAGCAACCCCAACTGGATGATTCCCAACTGCCGGAAAGCTTGCAAGAAATGTGACGACGGTACGTGCATGGGATAATAATAGTAACAAAAATGATGATAATGATGATGATGATGATGATGATGATGATGATGATGATGATG
>NW_004797700.1:49753-51986 GCF_000002075.1 Aplysia californica
CAACAACAATGGAGAAAAGGTGTCTACTACAGGCCATCCGAGAAATAAAACCACAGCAACACCATCACTACCACCACCACCACCATCAACAACAATAATAATAATAATAATAATAATAATAATAATAATAATAATAATAATAATAATAATAACAACACAGCACAACACAAGAGCAATACAACACAATAACAACAAAAACAGCAACAACAACAACAACAACAACAACAAGAAAACTATTTCGGGTACTGGGTAGATTAACATGATGCTTCTCAAAGAATTTTACGATGTTGCGACTGAAGAAAGTAAGAGAAAAATATATTTTAATAAAAAGTACATATGTGAGGCAATGTGGTGAAATCAGGCGCTCGTCAAAATAATAATAATAGACAGCATTTGTATAGCGCATATCCCCGCTCAATAGAAAGCTCTATGCGCTTTACACTATATGATTACCCCAGCAGTCCATAGTACACTCCGAAACATTCTCAGCTTCCCGGGAAGCATACAGTGCGAGCAGCCGATTAAGCGCTCAAACACTAACAAACTGACAAGATCTTTCGCTGTCTATAGCCGGGTACCCATTCCCACCTGGGTAAAGTGAGGAAAATTCGTGTAAAGTGCCTTTCCCAAGGACACAACGTCGGGCCCTTGACGGGATTCGAACCCACGACCTTACGCTTGCGAGTCCGAGAACCACTAGGCCACCGACGCCACAAATAATGATATTGAAGAAACTGGCATTTTTCTGCTAGTTTGGCAATTTTTAAAGAATTTTAGTTATTTGGCTTAACACCATTGTTGTCAAATTAAAATCACATATTTGGGTAGATTTTGCTGAAAAGCATTGATTAAGGCTCAAAAAATGTAAATTTTCAGTTTCCACGGACCATCAAGCTATGGAAATGACCAAACTTTGGCGGCCATTTTCTCGCTGATTTTGCCTTTGAAACCAAGCGACCTCACAATCTGAAATCTCAAATATCTTGACTGACTTCTACTCAAGATAGATGTGTCTTTTCTCTCACAGTCAGCAAAAACAACTAAAGAAGTTTTAAGATTATACCAAGGACTACTATACTAATATTTCTGCTTGACAACAAAAATATAGAAATAACATGTATTACTATGCTACAATATTGCGTTCAACAACATTACAACATGTTTTAGCTTTCTCGCACTCAATATGAAATGTATCTTGTGCCTAGTGATAAGTTGGACATGTTTATATGATGGCCTTCGCTAGCCAAGTCAGGAATCCGACGGTGCACGTCCTTGAGAATAGTAGTCCTTGGATTATACCAATAACTCCAAATGCCTAAAATTTGACGAGCACCTGATTCCACCACGTCGTGACACATATTTATGTATCTTCTTCCCTTTCCCAGGAACCTGCAAGAATTTTTTCGACGACAAACAGTGCGAAATCTGGGCCCAGAAGCTGGAGTGTATCTCCAACTCTGTATGGATGGCAAAGCACTGCGCCAAGTCTTGTGGCCGTGGACTGTGTGAGGGTGTGAACCCGGACGCCTCAACCACCGCACCTACTCACACCACCCGGGGAATTGGAAGCACTTCGAGACCTAGACCCACTACCACCACCAGAGGTGAGTCATCATTAACTCTATCTGTACGTCGTGTTTTACTATCGTATCCATACGACGTGGGGAACTCTGTGCCACCACGTAACCCTATCTGTACGTCGTGTTTTACTATCGTATCCATGATACGACGTGGGGAACTCTGTGCCACCACTTAACCCTATCTGTACGTCGTGTTTTACAATCGTATCCATGATACGACGTTGGGAACTCTGTGCCACCACTTTAACCCTATCCGTACGTCGTGTTTTACTATCGTATCCATACGACGTGGGGAACTCTGTGCCACCACTTAACCCTATCTGTACGTCGTGTTTTACAATCGTATCCATGATACGACGTTGGGAACTCTGTGCCACCACTTTAACCCTATCCGTACGTCGTGTTTTACTATCGTATCCATACGACGTGGGGAACTCTGTGCCACCACGTAACCCTATCTGTACGTCGTGTTTTACTATCGTATCCATGATACGACGTGGGGAACTCTGTGCCACCACTTAACCCTATCTGTACGTCGTGTTTTACTATCGTATTCATACGACGTGGGGAACTCTGTGCCACCACTTAACCCTATATGTACGTCGTGTTTTACATCGTATCCATACGACGTGGGGAACTCTGTGCCACCACTT
>NW_004797700.1:53564-56648 GCF_000002075.1 Aplysia californica
TGATGATGATGATGATGATGATGATGATGATGATGATGATGATGATGATGATGGTGAACATAACAATGACAATGATGATGATGATCTGGGAATAATTAAAACAACATCTAACCCTCTGTGTCGTCATCCATGACCTCTCCCCAGGCTGCCGAGACGCCGAGTTCCTGTGCGGGCTGTGGGCCAAGAGCGGTCACTGCGAGAAGAACCCCCGCTACATGCTGCGACACTGTCAGAAGTCCTGCAAGGCCTGCTACATGTACAAGACTTAAACCTTCTACCTTCTCGCATCGGCCGCTGCACGCATAGCACGGCACTCCACGGCACAGAACAGCACAGTATAGCACAGCATGGGACAGCACAGCACAGCAGAACACAGCACGGGACAGCAGAACACAGCACGGGACAGCACAGCACGACAGAACACAGTACTACACAGCAGAACACAGCACAGCACAGCAGAACACAGCACAGCACAGCACAGCACGGCACTGCACAGCAGGGCAATGCTGTCACTGATCAGATGCAGCAGCCATACATACTCTTCACGTTTTTATACTCTCTGGGCGTCTGGAGCACATTGATTGATGCCTGTGAAATCACTTGATTTATCCCTTCCAATACACTGCACTACTCTCCTCAGATTTATCCTTTCCAATACACTGCACTACTCTCCTCAGATTTATCCTTTCCAATACACAGCACTACTCTCCTCAAATGTATCCTTATCCTATACAATACACTGCACTACTCTCCTCAAATTTATCCTTTACTACAGACTGCACTACTGTTTTCAGATTTATCCCTTACAACACACTGCACTGCTGTCCTCAAATGTATCCTTTACAACATACTGCACTGCTTTTCTTTGACGATACCATTGTACTACTGTCTTCAGAGTTATCCTTTACAATGTAATGCACTACTCTCCTCAAATTTACTCTTTACAACACACTGTACTTCTCTCCTTTGACGATACCTGATTTATCCCATACAATACACTGCACTACTGTCCACAAATCTATCCTTTCCAATACATTGCATTACTCTCCTCAAATTTATCCTTTACTATACACTGCACTGCTTTTCTTTGACGATACCAGATTTATCCCATACAATACGTTGTACTACTCTCCTCAAATTTATCTTTTACAATACGCTGCATTACTGTCCTCAACTTTATCCTTTACAATACACTGTACTTCTCTCGTTTGACGATACCAGATTTATCCCATACAATAAATTGTAGGCTACAACTGTCCTCAAATTTATCCTTTGCTATACACTGCACTGCTTTCCTCTATGACGACACCAGATTTATCGTTTGCTATGTACTCCACAATTCTCTTTTCAAGACAACCAAAGAGATTACAACTATACATTTGAACTTGGCCTACATCATGTACTTTTTAAACCTTTTTGACGACAACGCGTTCTGTTTTCTCTGCACTCGCATTCCTATAGCGACTTTGGATTTATCGCTCACTATACACGTACTCTGCTCCACTTTTTTTCTTAGGACAACACCGTATTACGCATTGCTTTATACAGAAATGTATTTCTATCTATGCAATATCCCCTCTGCTTTCCGGTCATTGTTATTTGGTCGCTTTTAAGCACAAGGGGGCTATCCTGAAAAAAGCTGTTTTGAGAAAATCGAATGTAAAATGTTTGCCCCTTGTTCAGTTTCATTAAAAGACAAGTAGACTTTTCTCTATAACCAAACAAATATACACACCAATGAAAGCAAACTTCTCCTATAGGTAGGGCAATACCCATTTATTGGTGTAGGTCAAGATTTCTGAAACCCCCGAAATCTGGGTTAGCCCGCTTCTCATTAAAAGCGACCATTTTTTTCTGCTGGGTTAAGAAACATTGTTCTGTGAACTCTGCTGTTTTAACCCAGACAAAAGTATTTTCTACATGGACTGTCTTCCGCTTGATTTTTGACACCACTTTCTAACCATACGCCTTGTGACCTTTGGGCCTATCATTTTATTCAACGGAAGTAAAGGAAAAGCTTTTGTATTTTCTTACTGCTTTCAAGAAAACTTGATCTAATACTGAACAAAAAAGAAAGAAAAAAGAAAAAGAAAGAAAGAAAGAAAGAAAGAAAGAAAGAAAGAAAGAAAGAAAGAAAGAAAGAAAGAAAGAAACGACTCTCGCGTTTGATTAGAGTAAACATTATTTGGTCGCTTATAAGGACAAGCTTGCTAACCCAGATTTCGGGGGTTCCAGAGATCTTGACCTACACCAAAAGTGGGCATTGCCCAACGTAAAGGAGAAGTTTGGCTTTTAGTTTTAGTAGAGGGTTTTACGGCGCTCGCAACTGCAAAAGGTCATATGAGCGCCAAAAGTTTGGTTTAATTGGGGTGTATATTTGTTTGGTTATGGAGAAAACTCTCCTTGTCTTTTAAAGAAACAGAAAAAGGGCCAAAAATCTTTCCTTCGATTTTCTCAAAACAGCATTTTTCAGGATAGCCCCCTCCCTTGTGCTTAAAAGCGGCCACATAAAGCACTGACTCGCGTACATTGTTGACGTAATCTTGATAATGACGCACAAACCTGGGGTACAATCAAGGAGTTTAGAACTACTGTAAACTCCTTGGGTACAAAGAGTAGCTGGAAGCGAAACTACAAGATGGTTTGACGTATATGACATAACATAATAACATAGTACATGTAGTAGTTGTGTTTCCCTGCTGTATTCTACGTCGTATCAGTTTCCCTTACTCCGGTACTCTGTGCCAATTGAATAACCCACCGGCGCTCTTCAGGGCTACCTCGGCGCTTTGGGGAAAGATCCTCCGTTTTATAGCATAATATTATACATGTAATGCAAACACGTTATTATAGTGTTTCTGTCTTATTAATCTCATCCTCGTTTGTTGCTCAGTTGGGTGGTTGTTTGGTCGATTGATTAGATAGTTGGGGGTTGTTGTTGTTTTTTTGGTTTCTTTGTTTTTTGGGGGGTTTTTTTTACTGACAGAGTTGTCAAGTTGGTTGATGTTTTAGGATGTCATTCTTTATTGTTTTTGCTCCAGTGTTCCAAGGTAGGGTACTTCGATTTTGTGGGTAGAAAGGAAA
>NW_004797700.1:59222-61107 GCF_000002075.1 Aplysia californica
TCTCTCTCTCTCTCTCCAGATGTGTGATATGACACTAAGTCTCTTCACCATTGTACACGAAGACTTGACCTTGAGTCAGATTCAGGTTCTGGGAAGTGTTTATCGGAATCTGCAGCGTTTCCTTCTCAGTAGGTGATCATACCTTTTGAGCAGGTGCTTGGAAGGAAATTTCGCAGAACATATTCGGAGACGTCTCCGGCAAACACCCAGGAACTATTCGGAGACGTACTCCCGCACACAGATGCACTGCTTTGGGGGGGGGGGGTCAAACTGCGTATTATTTAATGTAGATCACACATATAATAGTTCTAGCCTCTAAAACTGTCGCAAATCAATCATTTTCAAGAAAATTTCAAACTTAACAGCAAAATATCAAATAGATATAAATCTATATCTAATGTTTTCTTTATAAAAAGCGTTGTTTTGTGGTATGCACCTCGACTATTTCACATTCAAACAATAAAGGTTAATATAGGGCCTATTATTAGGTTACATCAAAATGAGTGAAATAATATTAACATTTCTCATTAAGGGCTGTGGGACCGTATTTTCGAACGAATGCTCCAACAACCAACACTATGGTCAATTCTTGTCATTGCTATTACCGACACTACCGTTGATCACCAGGTTAGGCCTTCTGGCCAACAACAAGTAGGTGTCGCTATTAGCCCATTGGCCATCGACTAGCGTTGACTGACAGCAACCTGGCAAGAATTACATGAATTACTTCCCTTATTCTTCTCTGCCCTCGGGACACAGGTAACTTCCGGGTCATTGTGCACGACAACGAAGTCCTCTTTAAGTCTTCTTTTCCCTGCACTGCTCTCCTACTGCTGTTGTTAGTAAAAATTGAAACCACACACTTGTCTTTGGTTTGCAATGCGTTGAGCTTAGTGAAGGTTTCGTTGTGGACTTTTGAAGGTAAGTAATAAAAGGTAGATCTAATCTAGAGTCTATGTGTAAACAGCTCTTATGAAATAACGACTGCAGGCCGTAACTTACGGCGTAAGGGAAACAATAAAAACGAGGAAGTGGACCTGGATAGTGTTTCGTGTGTTGACTGAAAACTAAATGTTGTGGTGCCATTGTTTTTAGTGTCATTTTGATATCGCTGTTTTAAAATGTTAAATCAACCTGTTTTTTTGTTGCTATTGGTTTGATGCAGTAATAGCAATGACGTTAGTTAGAAAGGCTGTCGGCCCTAAGACATGATAAATATTGGTGGACTTTGTGTAGAGAAGGCTGGAGACTGGAGAAGAGCCCCCCACTCATTCCATTCAAAAATCGAACTTATTTTTACGTTCCATATTTTCCAATATTGATTTTCTTTCTGGTTACTCACTGGGAAAGCCTGAGATTGGGAGGAACGTGAATCACCTTTTTTTTTTTTATTCTTACGTCTTGTCAGTGTTTTGTGCACTGGGGTACACATTCATGTTGATCTCTTCCCTTTTTCTCAGGACAAGAAATTATAAGTTGTGTAGATTTCTAGAATTAGTAGCATAGAGTTAGATTCTAGATCTAGAATCTAGGATTAGGAAGGAAAAAAGGAGAATACAAATCTAGATCTACATCATTTGAAGTTCTTACTCTTTCTTTGCCTTTCTTCTTCCGCAAGATTCAGAAAATTAAACAAACTTTCCAAACAAAAGCCAGCTGGTTTTGATTTCTGATCTCGTACTCTTACTTTGTGTGTGCATCTGTCTGAAAATAATTGCTGCTGATTATATTCCAAGTCCAAGTGAGTATGGTTTTGAATTGGATCTAAATCTAGTTTAGATAAAAAGTGAAGTTTTTAATTTGTTACTTAAATTAAGGCCTAGATCTGGACTCTAGTTAGTTAAAATTACGAAGTGGCTAGCCGTACTGAATTGAAGTATGGCTA
>NW_004797700.1:62134-66142 GCF_000002075.1 Aplysia californica
GAAAATTTTTAGGTCTGCTTGGCAGTTACCCTGGTGATTTGTAATTTTTTTTCCCCCCCCCCCCCCCCCCCCTTCCTGAGATCCTGATTTTTAGATTTCAGTGAGTGGCAGATCTTTAATTCATTATGGCCTAAGTTTTATCTCCCAACTGGGCACCATTGAGTGCATTTTGTGATGCTAAGTTCACTCACTTCTGAACCAGTGGGGCCAATCTCTCTTGGGCAGTCAGTCTAACAATGACTGTATAATTTACTGAGTTAAGGATTGGGGGGGGGGGCTCTCGTGGCCTAGAGGTTAAGGTGTTGGCCTCTCATTCAACGGTCCCGGGTTCGAATCCGGGTAGCGACCAAAAAATTTTCTTCTCTAAAATTGTCTCCTTTCACCTCCTTTCCTGCTCTCTAGCAATGTTCTGTTGTCTGCTTTCATTTCCACTTTCTGCCCCCACCCCCTCACCTCCTTTGCCCCCTCCTCTGGGCTCCTGACTCTTTCTGCAGCCTTTCTACTGTTACTCCTTGGCTCCTCCTTACTGCTGTCTTTCTTCCACACCCCTGATCTTCTGGTAGGAAAGATCTACACCTAGCCTTCTCGGACAAGGGCGAAAAATCTCGGAGGGCCCGTGTGCAAGTTGCGCACGTTAAAGATCCCTTGGTGGTCTAAAATTGATAAGAGTAGGCTTCGGCCTCCACCCGGGCAAAATTTTAAATTTCCTACCAACTGAAAATATTAGATGTGTCCCACGCGCTCATATGACCTTATTCAGTTGCGAGCGCCGTAAAACACTTTACAGAAAAAAAACGAGTTAAGGATTGTATTTTTTGGTGTTTTTATGAGTAGCCTACCTGTGACTATAGGGTAGGCCTACGCAATAATGATGGTATTGAATTACTTAAAGTTAAATATTTTTTTCAGACTGTCAGCATTCCTGCCCAGGTAACAACCTCTCATCATGACGACAATGGCAAGATGTAGCAGCCTCGCAGCAAATATTTTTGTCATGTTGTGCCTTTTGTGCCGTGCTCAAGCTCAAGACACCGGCCGTGTAGCAGACGCTGATAGTAAGTGATCATGATTATTTTCTCTTAAATCTCTTTCTGCCACACCCCTGATCTTCTGGTAGGAAAGATCTACACCTAGCCTTCTCGGACAAGGGCGAAAAATCTCGGAGGGCCTGTGTGCAAGTTGCGCACGTTAAAGATCCCTTGGTGGTCTAAAATCGATAAGAGTAGGCTTCGGCCGCCACCCGGGCAAAATTCAAAATTTCCTACCAACTGAAAATATTAGGTGTGTTCCGCGCGCTCATATGACCTTATGCAGTTGCGAGCGCCGTAAAACACTTTACAAAAACAAAAAACAAACAAAATCTCTTTCCTCAGCCATAACAGTCGTACACACTTTTTTTTTTCATATTTTGCTCCTTTGTGTTTGTTTGGTTTTTTTTTTTGTCTTTCGGGTTTGAATAAAATAATGAATAACAAATTTTTATCTGTAATGTTTTCACACGAAGGATATTTTTTTTTGTTCCAGTGAATATTTTTAGTACAAAAAAAGGAATGAGAAGGAATTTAAAACCAAAAAACCTTATGGTTTGTTATAGTTGCAGATATTACTCGAAACAGTATCCATGCAAAGACAGCTTGTGTTTGTGTTTGATGTAGAACGAGAGTGATAGATGTGACAAGCAAGTGATATCTGGCTGTTTCCGCAGACTACAAGTGTTTTGTTCTGGGGGGTTTTTGTTTGTGTTTCCTGTTCCCTGTTGTAGTTCAGGCACAGTTACGAGCATGACATTGTTGGATCAGCCCATTTACAATTTTACTGAAATGTCCCCCCTTTGGGAATAGCTTAAAGACACTTCAGTCAGTGGCATCGCCGCTTAAATCTCATATTTTCAACTCCTACGGTCTAAATCATCATTTAAAATAAGTATTTCTATAATCTTAAAAGCATGTTACTATCAGAATATCATCAGATTACTATCACAGTAATGGCTATATATAGCTAGCTTAAACATTCCTCTGGGGGCTCTCGTGGCCTAGAGGTTAAGGTGTTGGCCTCTCATTAAAAGGTCCCGGGTTCGAATCCTGGTAGCGACCGAAAAATTTTCTTCTCTAAATTTGTCTCCTTTCACCTCCTTTCCTGCTCTCTAGCAATGTTCTATCGGCTGCTTTCGTCTCCTCTTTCTGCCCCTACTCCCTCACCTCCTTTGCCCCCCTCCTCTGGTCTCCCGACTCTTTCTGCAGCCTTTCTACTGCTACTCCTTGACTCCTTCTTACAGCTGTCTTTCTGCCACACCCCTGATCTTCTGGTAGGAAAGATCTACACCTTGCCTTCTCAGACAAGGGCGAAAAATCTCGGAGGGCCCGTATAAAGTTGCGCACGTTAAAGATCCCTTGGTGGTCTAAAATCGATAAGAGTAGGCTTCTACCAACTAAAAATATTAGGTGTGTCCCGCGCGCTCTTATGACCTTATGCAGTTGCGAGCACCGTAAAACACTTACCAAAAAACCCCCCAGAAAAAATACATTCCTCTTATTATTAGCAATAATTGTTCTTTTCTTGTATCACATAGCCTAATATAATGTGGGACTGGGTCTGTTTGTATGTGAAAGCAAATATGTCTGAATGTGTATGTGTTTGTAAGAGAATGTATGTGTATGGGTGTATATGTGCAAGTGCATGCTTTGGTATGTGTGTGTGTGTGTGTGTGTGTGTGTGTGTGTGTGTGTGTGTGTGTGTGTGTGTGTGTGGTGAAATCTGAAACCAAAGTATTAGTGCCTGGACAATTAAGATTTGTTTATATCTTATCTTATTTATAATTTCAATTCTTTCAAAGGTTTTTATAAGGCAGATCAATTATTACATTAACAGTTCCATAGAACAGTCATTCTGTCATCCTTTCACATCTTATGTTCCATAGAACAGTCATTCTGTCATCCTTTCACATCTAATGTTCCATAGAACAGTCATTCTCATCTGTCATCCTTTCACATCTAATGGGTATTACAATATGTGGGGCAGCGTTGTGAAATCATGCACTCGTCAAAATAATCAAAGTGAAGAAACTGGCATTTATCTGCAGGTTTGTGAATTTTTATCGAATTTTCATTTTTTGGCACAACACCTTTCATGCCAATTCAAGAACACATTTGGATTTTACTGAAAGACTATGATTAAAGGCATACAAAAATGTAAATTTTCAGTATCCACGGACTCTCAAGCTAAGGAAATAACTCATCTTTGGCTGCCTTTTTCCCATTAATTTTACCTCTGAAACCAGGTGACCCCCCACCTCCTTCCTTCGCAAATATCTCGAATTCTATTCAAGATAAATGGATATTTTTTTCATCCAAAGCAAGACAAATGAACAAGCTTTAAGATGATACCAATAACTCTTCATGTCCCAAAACTGACAAGAGCCTGATTCCACCGCGTCGTGACACATAGAAAAACTTACTAAATGCAAACTGGAGTTTCTCTGGTGTCCATTATTGTTATTATTATTATTATTATTATTATATATATATATTAATAATAATAATAATATCTGTTTTTGTGGGTGGTTGGCGGGTGCTCTGATGTGGTTTGCTCCTTAAACATCTATCGTCCTGATCTCTCCTCCTTTTTTTTTGTGTTTGTTACTCTCTTGTAACACCTAGTCTAATCTCCAGCACATATATGACCTTATTGTGTTGCAAGTGCCGCAAAACTCAAAATAGAACTAAAACTTAAACATATATCTGTTTTCTTCTTTCGCAGCTGCAATAAGAACGTGGAAAAGTCTTTTCAACCACCACAGGGAATGGATTGGCTTCTACCGCCACGACGGAGGCAACTATTACTGCAACTTGTCTGTGAAGTCGGTGGGTCTCTCTGAGGATGGTGTGTCGTACGTGACGTTCACAGCTCAAGACATTACTCTGGACATGAGTGGTAGGCTTCTTGAAGTTTTGTTTTTTCTGGTTATTTTTGTTTTTGTTTTGTTTTTGGGGTTGTTTTTTGGGGGAGGAG
>NW_004797700.1:66386-67596 GCF_000002075.1 Aplysia californica
CTACCCATCTGACTTTCTTCGTGGGTGGTTGGCGGGTGCTCTGGTGTACTTTGCTTCTTCTTCTTTCCTATCGAACATCTTCGTCCTTTACTCCCCTTCTTCTTTTTTATGTTTGTTACTCTCTTGTAACACCTCTAATCTTCTGGCGCTCATATGACCTTATGCAGTTGCGAGCGCCGTAAAACCTCTACTAAAACTAAACTGACTTTCTTCTCCTTCCATTTCTGCGAATGACCTTTATTGTGTTGGGTTTTTTTTTTCCTAAAACAATACTACCTCTATTCCAATACATTATCAATACAGGTTTGTTGATCTGTTATCCCTCTGTGGTGTAGTGTACTCCCTCTCTCCTGGCATCCATCTGTCGTCCCGATCGCTCCTCCTCCTTTTTTTTGTGTTTGTTACTCTCTCATAACACCTGTAATCTTCGGCACTGATTTGACCTTTTTGTGTGGGTGGTTGGTGGGTGCTCTGGTGTGGTTTGCTCCTTCTTTCCTATTAAACATCTGTCGTCTCTATCTCCCCTCCTTTTTTGTGTTTGTTACTCTCTTGTAACACCTCTAGTCTTCGGCACTTACATGACCTTATTGTGTTGCAAGTGCCATAAAACTCTTATTAAATTAGATTAACATTTCAAGTTCTTTTGCTCAAAAAAATTGTAATTGTAAATGGACTGATTCGTCAATCTCATGCTCATAACTGTGCCTGAACTGCAACAGGGAACTGCTGCTATTTCTTTCATATTCCTTACTATGGTCGTTTTCCTCTACTTCTTTTGTATGTTTGTCACACTCATGTGACCTGCTATTTCCAGGGTGCCTTGATAGTCGAAGCAGATTTGTGCTGTTGAAGCTAGAGAGGTGAGCAGGGTAAGCCTGATTCCCTGTAGTAAGGACATCTCATTTGACATCCACTCCTTGGCGCTCATATGACCTTACGCAAATGCGAGTGCTGTAAAAACTCTACTATAACAAACCTCATTGTGTTGCAAGTGCTGTAAAACTAACTTTAAAAAAATACCACCTCTATCCTGATACATTATCAATACAGCTTTGATCTGTTATCCCTCTGTGGTGTAGTTTACTCCTTCATTCCTGTCAAACGTCTATCGTCTCTATCTCCCCTCCTTCTTTTTTGTCTTTGTTACTCTCTCTCTAACACCTTTAATCTTCGACACTTATATGACCTTATTGTGTTGCAAGTGCGCCCG
>NW_004797700.1:67696-69571 GCF_000002075.1 Aplysia californica
CCCCACCCTCTAAAAAAACAAATCCCAAACCCACCATCGTGCTAATTGACGTGATGTTGTTCCAGTGGTCTCGGACGATGGAGAGAACCTGACGTTCACGGAGAGCAGCGTCTGGACCAAAAAGGAGCACTTTGAGGGTCACTCCAACCTACAGTTCCAGGGGCAGATCGAGCCCTACGGTCTGTACTACCGGTTTGAAGGCCTCGTCAGCTCCGACGAGATCCAGAACTTTGGCACCGTCAGTTTGAGACCTAAGGGTGAGGAACAGTGGTATCATTTTGTGAGGCATCGTGGTGAAATCAGGCGCTTGTCAAAATAGTGAACTTGAAGAAAAAGGCTTTTTTCCGCCAGTTTAGCCATTTTTATCAAATTTTTGTTTTTACGCTCAACACCTTTTATGTCCAAATAATTACACATTTTCATCCGAATTTTACTTGAAAACGTTTACTAAAGGCACAAAATATGTGATATTTCAGTTTTCAAGGACTCTCAAGCTATTGAAACTACCAAACTTCGGCGGCCCTTTTCTTGCAAATTTTACCTCTGAAAGCAGGCCACCCCACCTCTTTCAATTGCAAATATTCGTCTCTACCTCTATTCAAGATAGATGGGCATTTGTTCATAGAAAGTAAGACAAAAGAATAAGCTTTCTGATGATACCAATAACTCCACATGCCCCAAAATTGACGAGCGCCTGATTCCACCGCGCCGTGACACATATCAGTTTGTGAGGCATCGTGGTGAAATCAGGCTCTTGTAGTCAGTTTTTGGACATGTGGAGTTATTGGTATCGTCTGAAAGCTGGTTTATTTGCCTTTCTTCTTATGAAATAAGTATCCATTTATCTTGAATAGAACTCAAGATATTTGCGATTGAAGGAAGTGAGGGCGCGTGGTTTCTGTGTTGAAATTAGCAAGAAAATGACCACCAAAGTTTAGTAACTTCAATTGCTAAAGAGTCTTAAAAAGTGGAAAATGACATACTTTGTGTCGTTAATCAATATTTTTCAGTAAAATTCCCATGGAAATGTGTTTTTATATGGACATACAAGAGGTTAAGCCAAAAAATAAAAAATCGATTTAAGAAATCTAAACTGGCGGAAAAATGCCTGTTTCTCCTATGTAGTTATTTTGACAAGCGCCTGATTTCTCCACGCTGCCTCACATTTTTTTTTTCTTTTTTTTTTACTAAAAAAATTTTCTCTTTTTTTTTTTTAATGATGGAGGAAGAGGGACAGTTTGAAGATTGTCAGTAAAATGGGGAAAAATGGAGGCAGCCATGGGACTGCCACTCTGAAGGATTGCCATTTTTTAACCTTTTAATAAGAGTTTTACAGCACTTGCCGCACTATATGGCCATATCAGTGCCGAAGATTAGAGGTGTTACAAGAGAGCCACAAGCACAAAAATATGGAGAATTGAGGATGATCGATGTTTGATAGGAAAGAAGGACCAAACCACAACAGAGCACCTTCCAATCACCCACACTGCCTTATTATTATTTATTATAGTAGAGGGTTTTACGACGCTCGCAACTGCATAAGGTCATATGATTGCCAGAAGATTTGATGTGTTACAAGAGAGTAACAAACATAAAAAAGAAGATGGGGAGATAAGGACGATAGATGTTTGATAGGAAAGAAGGAGCAAACCACACACTGCCTTAGTGTAGAAAAAAAAATACACATTTAGAGCAAAGGGGAATGGACCTCGTGTTTTAAGAGCTTTTTGACGTAGTAAATGTCTGATTGTTTATTTTCATAAAACACTCTTCTATCGTTCCACGAGGATTATCTGGTGGGTGGTTGGCGGGTGCTCTGGTGTGGTTTGCTTCTTCTTTCCTATCAAACATCTATCGTCCTTATCTCCCCTTCTT